>NC_052360.1:37530223-37614806 GCF_009727055.1 Benincasa hispida | reverse complement strand
CGGTGTGAGAATCTAGAGGGTGGGCTCTATTCGGACTTGGTATAAGGCAGACGAAGGAGGAAAACACCGATTGCGTACACGACTGGGCAAGTGGGAGATGGCG
Organism: Benincasa hispida; assembly: GCF_009727055.1. NCBI lineage: Eukaryota > Viridiplantae > Streptophyta > Magnoliopsida > Cucurbitales > Cucurbitaceae > Benincasa > Benincasa hispida. The sequence goes on along the minus strand of NC_052360.1, from coordinate 37,614,703 downwards.
GAGACCTATCACATAGGTCGATGCCCAATCGTTTAGATAAAGCTAATCGATCGTCTAGTAAAAGCTATGCGATCATTTAGTTCATCGTTTAACTCGGTTTGTCGCCTACAGACTCTACACGATGGTTTACTTCGAGCAAGCGATCGTCTAGCTAAGCTATGCGATCGTTTAGTAAATACTACACGATCGTTTAGCTCGTCCAGCCGTCGTTTAGTAAATCTGTATTTACTTGATGACTGCCGTGAGTTTCTTTTACGCGAGAGAGAAAACTCAAAAAACTTTTTCAATCGTTTGTTAAACTTCTTTTCAAAATAGGAAAACCATTTTTCTTTTAAACTCATGGTTATCATTAATTCAATAACCACCTATTCACTTGGTTATTAAAGAAAAAGAATTAATTATCCAATACATAATATTATTATAAATATAAATGATAACCAACTTATCATATTATATTTATAATCTACAGTTTTAATATTTCATCTCATGAAATATATAAACCATAGTTCTTTTTCTATTCCATGATACTTAATGTAAATCTCATTTACATTAGTCCTCCACTAGATGTATCTCATACATCATACTGATTATATAATATATAATCAAAATACATCTTGTCAATTTGAACATTTCAAATCAACACCAAGAACTGATCCTCAACTGAATCTATTGAGCTACCAAGGGGACCTCATGGACCTATAGCTTGAAGCTCCAACAGTACGTGAATAACTGACTAAGCTCTTTAGTCACGGGATTCGCCATTCGTTAACTGCCAGGCACTCCACTAAAGACCGACAGCTGAACTCTCCTTACCACAAATATATTATGTGTGCATCATAACCAATCAGCAATTCAACAATCCTTCACAGATTGCTCATAAGTACAGTTGGCCCAATGACCGTTATGCCCTTGTAGTTACATCTATCTCCTTAAGTACCACTGATCCCTCTAATGAACATAAGTCATAGTTCTACTATGATTGAGTCTTCTCTTCCAAAGAGAAGCTGTGGCCACTATGTTCAAGCCCCGGAATCAGCCCTTAAGGGAGCAATCTCTCTACTTATCCCTACTTCGGGAAATGAGTGAATTCCATCTTGTGGATTGAGTTCCCAGCTCCCAAATCAGACAAATCCCCAAAAAGGTAGGCATGTTGAGTTGGCAATCTGGCCACTCTCACCCATATTAATCAAAGGATCGCCCTCAAAGGCAGGAGTTCCCAAAACACTTAGGATTGAGGTCGTGTCACCTATGGTCGTTTAGGTGAGATGCAAGTCTCTAGTATCAACGACGTTATATACAGAGTCTAGTCATCTCATGGTCCAGGTCTTATACAAATTCTTTGTATAGGACACCCCCACTCGCAAGTCTCCACATGAATGATCAGGATCAACTATTTGTATTAGTTTACAACACTTGCAAACCTTTACAAAGCGGGTCATATCCGTAGTGTCACCAGGATCGGGTATCCCACCTTAATCCTTATACTACAGACCTTTTTAAGTTATCACTTAAGGCATAATCCACTTGTATATCACATATACATGCTTAAGTTCACATAAGATAACCAAGGAGCTTTGTTTATTGGATATGAGTAAATGACAGAATTAAATAACACTTATTTTATTCATTAAACAATGTGTACCTTTATAAAACAATGAGACTCCGGGAGAATTAGGACATCAATCCCAACACTACACTAAGTCAAACATTTGTTATGTAGTGGGAATAGTCAGTAGGTACCAGTCCAATCCAAGATTAGACCATTGAACTGCGGTTAATAACATCCTCAAGTATCTTAGGAGAACGAGTGACTACAAGCTGGTGTATGGAGCAAAGAGTTTTATCCTTATGGGATACATCGACTCTGGTTTCCAAACTTACAAGGATTCTAAGAAATCCACGTTAAGATCAAAACTTACCCTGAACCAGGGAGTTGTAGTATAGCGAAGTATCAAGCAAGTATGCATTGCAAATTCTACTATGGAGGCTGAATATGTAGCTGTTTGTGAAGCACCAAAGGAAGCAGTTTGGCTAAAGAAGTTCCGAAGCGATTTGGAAGTTGTTTCAAATATGGACTTGCCCATCACTTATACTATGACAACAGTGGGACAGTAGCCAACTCTAAAGAACGTCGCAATCATAAACGAGGAAAGCATATTGAGAGGAAGTATGACCTGATACGGGAGATTCTGCAATGAGGAGATGTGATCGTCACAAAGATCGTCTCGGAGCACAATATTGTCGATCCATTTATGAAGGCTTTCTCGACTAAAGTGTCTGAGGATCATCTAGAGAATCTAGGTCTACGAGACATGTACATTGTATAATCTAGGGCAAGTGGGAGATGTGTGATGGGTATATGGATGCCCTAGTTTATTGTATTTATTTACCATATTCCCACTATTTTGGATTATGATATTATGTACAATCCACTGACTAGAGTTTTAGTTCAAGTGGAGGTTTTTTGGGTTTTATGCCCTAAAACTTGTAGATAGTAAATGTTATCAATTGACCGTCATCAATAAAGAGTTACTGATGTTAATTCAATAAATGTTATTGATTGTGTTGTATTCTATTTTGTCTTAATAACCCTAAATCCAATAAATTAACATCCAAGACTGCCTTATGAGTCTTGAACTGTATGTGGAGACATATAGGGATTAATGATCAAGAAACAGCCTAAATGGTCTATAGTATAGGGATAAGACTCGGTACCTTATCCTGGTGACACTTTGGATACAACCCACTTTGTATTTGATACAAATTCAATGATCCAATGCGTTCGTATAGGTGACACGCGCGTAGGGGTATCCTATGCAATAAGTTTACATAAGACTGGATCGCGAAATAGTAACCACTAGATGTAATGTCGTTAACTAGTTTGGTTCCTATTTCAATCGGTTGGTCCTAGCAACTTAGTCTTAAGCTTGAGTGTACTATGAACTCCTGTTCACGAGGGATTGTCCTTTGATTTGTATAGGTGACAACCAGTTTTCCAATTTAATAAGCCTACCACTTTGGAGACAATATCGAGTGAGGAGTTAGGAACATAATAATACAAGATGAAATTCACTCATTCCCGACTTCAAGGTAAATATATGAGTGTTCCTTTAAGTGGAATCTCTGTGACTTGAACAAAAGGCCTTACCCTTTCATTGGCCCAAGAGGAGTTTTATGTTTATTGGTTGGATCATAAATAGGTTGTTCATTAAAGGACCACTGGTACTTAAGGATACAGAGGTAACCGAAGGGTAAAATAGTAACTTGACCTAGTTGGTGTTATGGACACTCGTGAAGGATTAACTTTTTGCTATTGGTCTATATCCATGGACACAAAAATATATCTGCAATGAGAAGACTATAGCTGTGGGTCTTTATTGGAGTGTACCCACAGTTAACGAATATTGATTAATTTGGTTAATGAGTTTAGCCAATTAATCTCATATCATTGGAGCTGCTGGTCCACCAAGTCTCGTTGTTAGCTCACTAAATGATGTTAAAGATGTATGATTTGAATTGTTCAAATCAATTTGAGAGAATTGTATATTAATATGATTAATATGTAATTGATTATTGATGTAATCTATAATTTAAGTTAAGTTGGAGAGAAATTTTTGAAATTCAAATATTTAATTCAAGTGAATTAGATTCATAAAGAATTAATTAATTAAATTCATAGAGAGGTGATGCACATAAACATACGATGTTTATTTATGCTAATTAAATATACACCTTAAATTGGATTTAATGTATAGATGGCTATTTAATTAATGTGTTAATTAATTAAATAATATTATTTAATTAATTAAGCTCAAGGGTAAATAGGGAAATACTTTGAGAAGGAGTTAACCCTTCTCCATATCAATTCTACCTTATGGCCCTTTTAGGGCAAGAATTCATTTTGGTGAGATTTACCCTAACCACCAAAATACAAATCCTCTCTACTCTCTCTAAAGAGAAATCTCTCTACCTCTTCCTCTTCCAACTAGTTGGATATCACTTATTCTCGTGGTCGTGTTCAAGTTCGATTTAGAAGAAATTCGTGCCAAGTTCGAGAGAATTTTTCATGGAGCTCGAGAATCTTCAAAGGTAAGAATGGTTCTATCTTAGTTTCCCTTCTCCAAAACATGCTATTTCATATATTTATCCTTCACATGTTCTGTTTTAGAACATTATTTTGGTTTATTCAAAATTTTATTTTCGAGATGCAAGGCGTTCACACACTTTCGCTCGGGATTCGATCCTTACAATGTGAAAACCTCTTGAATCTTCTTTGTCTCGCTTCTTATAATAGCTTCCCCAGGTACATGTAATGGATCGATGGTTGGATTCACATTACTTGTAGTACAACACATCAATCCTAGAGTCATCTATAGAATGAGTGATCTGATTAGAGATTGAAACCAACACCATAGATGAAGGATTACAAATCACATTCCCTTTAACAATGTATCAAAACAATTATCCAACAAACTAGAGAAACAAGGAAAAAGAGACAGAGTGCATCGCAAAAGCATCAGACTTAAAGGGACAAGAAATGGATCGATGAACATAAATCTTATGGGAGAGAAAGATATATAATCTATATTCTCAAAGGAATTTGAACTTGTTAAAGAGGGGAATGTGTACTCTAAGCTCCATTGCGAACCCTATCTTGCTACAAACGAGTGAAACAAGACATCTTATTAGAGTGTCCAGACGAAGGAGAGAATCACTTTGGCTTCCAAACATAGTTTATTTGGATATGATAATCAACCTCACACATCTTCACTTTAACCAAAGTTGACAAGGAATCCTCAACACTCACCTCACACACACACGAACAAAGGACAAACAATGACGCATCTCAATGGCTTCATCAAAGAATATGAGATGCTCAACTGCACTAGCAATCACACTGATCAACATGTATGAGGTCTACAATTCTTGCGAAAGATTCAATAATTTATCCAAACAAGAACTTTATCAAGCACGAAGTTTGAGAAATAATATTTCGTTACTAGTTACACAATACAAATGACTTACCTCCAAAAAAGTGATCGTCGTCTCCTCAATTCTCTCCCAAATTTTATTGTTCAAAGGGATAGGACAAGAAATGAGAGTCGATCATCACAAGAGAACACTGTCATAAAACAATACCCTCAATTATAATATCATCAGGTAGAATTACCACACACACTCCATCCATATCAATTGGTGGAGAGTACTAACAAGGTTGAGGTGGTAACAAGCTTCCTAAATAAATTTTCCTAAGAAGAAACCTTAGAATCCCTAACATACTACCCTAAACTATGGGATATTTGCATTAACCATGACACATGATCTAGAAGAGGACAATTGACCAAGTTGACTACCTCGCATCCCCAACCTAAGGTCATTAAAAGACACCACCACCAATATTACCCCATTTCAAGTCAAATTTGGTCAATGAGAACACTGCCATAAAACAATACCTTGAATAATAATATCATCATGCATAATCAACACACATACTCCATTTATCTCTACTAGTGGAGAGTACTAACAAGGTTGAGGTGGTAACAAGCTTCTCAAATAAATTTTCCTAAGAAGAAATCTTAGGATCCCTAACATACTACCCTCAACTATAGGATACTTGCATTAACCATGACACATGATCTAGAAGAGGACAATTGACCAAGTTGACTACCTTGCATCCCTAACCTAAGGTCATTAAGAGACACCACCATCAATATTACCCCTTTTCAAGTCAAACTTGGTCAATGAGAAGATTGCCATAAAATAATACCCTCAATAATAATATCATCAGGCATAATCACCACACACACTCCATCCATCTCTACTGGTGGAGAGTACTAACAAGGTTGAGGTGGTAACAGGCTTCGCAAATAAATTTTCCTAAGAAGAAACCTTAGGATCCCTAACATACTACCCTCAACTATAGGATACTTGCATTAACCATGACATATGATCTAGAAGAGGACAGTTGACCAAGTTGACTACCTTGCATTCCCAACCTAAGGTCATTAAAATAAACCACTACCAATATTAACCCCTTGCATCCCCAACCTAAGGTAATTTGTGTACATAAAATTATTATAACATTCTCATGGAGTGCAACCGAACAACTAAAAATAAAAAAAAAAACTAAACAGAACCAAGTTGTTCCACTAGTTTTTATGGATTTTTTTAGTATAAACTAAATACAAACACAATTTTCTTTGATTCATTGCAATCTTATTCTCGAACATCTTCAATTTCTAGGTATACATAAAACCTTAAAGCTAAACTACCTCTAAAACTCTTTTACTCACTGATAGGCAGACGGACCACACGCACACCAACTCGCATGTACGAAGCTGAACGAGGCCTAGGGTTTGCACCCTATGCCATATTATTGTGAAATTGAAATTTAATCGTTTTGCCAAAAAAAAAATGAAAAGAAAGAAAGAAAAAAGAAAACAGTTGATTTATAAAGCAATATTCCTACTTATCCCTCTAATATTAATATTAACTATTCATTCCATTTGTATTATTGTTATTAAAATTTCTAATCATTTTGATCAGTAAGTATTTTAGTTCAAAAATAAATTTTGGTAAAAATTGACCCATCGTGGAAAATTCCTACGGATTCAATGGCCTCGAAATTTCCGTAAGAGAAAATTTCGTTTTTTCCTATTTTGACAAAATTTTGAGAAATTTTAAAATATAAATGGAAATTTCGAAAAACTTTTTATTTTTGCCCTATTTCGATGGATCTCGAAATTTTTAGAAATTCTTTATTGTTTTTTTTTTCTTTTGGAATTAGCTGCATATTAACCCACTTCAAGTTTTTTTTTTTTTTTTAAGTTTTATGGTCTTGATTACACATCATTGTAAAGTTTCAGACACTAATGTCACTTCCAACAAAAGATAACACTTTTTTAATGCGTTACTTTTTCTAATTTCCAATTTTTCTCAATTTTCAACTTTATTTTGGATCTTAAACTTTCCTTTATAAAGAAATTGAATTAAAACATAAAAAAAATTAAAATAGAAAATTAAGACAAACTATTTACACAAAATAACAAAATTTTAATTTTCTTTGATAAAGGTTGATAGAAGTCTATCAGTGTCTATCCGTGTTTTGTTTTTTTTCTATGTATGAAAATTTCCCAAAAGAAAATATATATTTATTTTTAACCTCATTCAAACTTTTTCTACTACATTTTCACATCATTTCACTTCAAAGTTGAATTGATGCGAGATTTTTTTTTCCTTTGTTATCCAAAACTTTCATTTTCACATTAGTTCACTTCAAAATATTGCTAAACTTTATATTATTTGGTAATCATGTTTCTATTTCTTTTTTAGATTTTTGCTCTTCCATCGACATTTATAATATACATCTAATGTTATTTTTCTTTATAAAAATGATGATTAAAAATGATCAATTATAGTCTAATTAAGTCACCATCAAAATTCCATTGAGTACTAATTACAACAATTTTCATCAATTTTTATAATTTTTTTTTTAAAAATTTCTATAGACATTTTCATAGAATAGGGATCTCGGTATTTTTATCGACATCTATTTCAAAACTTGAATGGACCCAATCAAAATCGAGGAGTAGCTAATTCGGTAGTAATAGTGTAATGTATAAACATAAACGAATTCTTAACCCGCAATTATTGAGTTTTAAAAAAGAAAATTTTCTCTTTTTTTTTAAAAAAAAAAAAAGTTGAAATGTGGTAGTAAATTAGGTACTAAATTAAAATTTTTCCTAAATGCTAAAAGTTTAGCCAATAGAGAATTTAGCCGTACTCTATTGAATTCATAGAGTGGGAATTTGTTATATGTTTTAATTGCAATAATAGCTCATAGTTGTTTTGGACAATATAGGTAAATTGAATCTTGAAACGTAGGATTTTAAAGCACACCCTTGGTCTCCATTTCCTCCCTCTATATCCACACCTATGTAGACCCTTTTTCCCTTTTTTTTTTCTCCCTTTTGAAACACCACCAATAAATTTTAAATTTTATTTGGATCTTGATTTATGTATATATGTATGTATATATATTTTGATAAAACTATGTTTTTTGTCCCTAGATTATGGATCTAGTTTTCATTTTTATCATCGAGATTTGAGATTTGATTTTTGTTTCAATTTGATTCTTAAGTTTTAAAATTTACACTTTTACCCTCAATTTTTTTCACTAAATACCCATGCTTTGTCTTAGAATTATTGTCTATTAATCAATTTAAAATTATGATTAACTAAGTTTCATTATTTTTCATCATTATAAAACTAAACTTAAAATTTCCCTTGTAAATATTTTTAATTAATTAGTATATACTAATACTAAGAATTGAAAATGAGTATTTAATCAAAAAAAAGTTAAAATTGTAAATAAAGTATCCTATGGACTAAATTGAAATAAAACTCAAAAACCACGAATAAAATTATTAAATTTTGAAATCTATGGACTAAACTAATACCAAACTCAAAACTTAAGAATTAATATGTAACATTTTAAAATTTAGACATCAAATAAAAACTAAAACCTAAATTCAAGGGGAAAAAAAATTAGTTTCCCATATTTTTTTTTAGTTTATCCATTTTCAAATATTTTAGTTTGTAGTTTTAACCTTAAAACACTTGTCTTAATATTTTTTTAATAATTTAAGTAAAAATTTGTTGCAAAAAAATTAAATCTAGTTTGAAGTACTTGATTTGCTATGCATGACATCAATACTTATCCACTACGAACATCTTAAAAAATGAATAAAAGACAAGTTTGTGTTAATTATTTGTTATAATTTAGTGAAAAAATGATGCGAAGGATCATATAAACCTATGAAGTACAGATACTTCATGTGATGCAAAGAATCAGTATCAGATACGTATCAGATATCAATACTTCCAGATACGTATCAAATATCGATATTTCCAGATACGTATCTAACACGATTTGACGTATCTATTTCTATGCATGTTTTTTTTAAAAAGAAAAAAGACAAGCAACTCATCTAATCTTTTCCAATCTAAAACTAGACAACCTATTTAAAAAGCTCACTACTCGAGTTCAAAATTAAAAAAATAAATAAAAAATAACGAACCAAACCCTAGACTAGAATTATCTAATCTCCATCTTTACATTTGAGTCCTCACAAAGTCCACCAAAATATAAACCATTTGGATATCTTCAACAATTCAATGAAGAAGTTCTTCGTTTATCTTCATGCTTCTCCCTCTAATATTCTTCTTCTTCTTCTTTGCAATATGAGTCACTTTTCTATTGCATTTTATTAACTATTGTACTTCAACATCTTAGATGTTGTTGTTTTTTTTTTTTTTTTTGTATTGTATTTTAGTGTTTGTATTCTATTTTATGCTATTGTTATTAACTTGTATGCTAAAAAAAGAAAATGTATCTTCAACGTATCAGTATCCTAGTTTTTTTAGAAATATATATAAAAAATGATGCATCCTTAGACGTATCTGTATCTTAGCTTTTTAGAAATTGACGAATCGTCGTATCCGATCGTATCCATATTGTGTAGCCATATCTGTATATGTGCTTCATAGATATAAACCATAAAATTATTTCAAACTATTTAATGATGTCCTTATTTAGTTGATTATGAGAATGGTTAATGGGTAAAGGAGATTAATAAGAAGTGTTTGACATGCTGATGACGTGAAATTAAGTGAACGCAATATGCGATACATGTCTTAAGGTATGCATTGATTATCATGCGTCGGTGGTCATGCGTTGGAGTGAACTATGCGTTAACAAATGTATGCGATGACCATGCATTCCCGTCACAAGTTTTCTTGCGCTCACGGCAAGTATAACGCGAACGAAAGTTTCTCGGATAATCTGAGGTCAAACTCAGGGAATTGTAGCTGGATGTATGCAGTGATGTGTATGCGGCGGTTGAATAAAAGAATGATTGGGGGGGGGGAGTTTAAGCTACCACCTACTCCTACTCCTAACTAACAGACAACACAATGAGAAGTATGAATGAGAGGTAAAGACACAAAAATTGTTGACGTGAAGTAAATGGATAGAAAAAGAGATAAAATGTGGAGATGTATTCATTGCAACCCTTCAGAGTGACCGCAAGGGCAACCTCAGCCAATACAAGCTATGCGATCATGCTACACACACTTGAGCCTATTTTTAGGACGTATGCGATGTGTATGCAAAAGGGTCGAGATGACCGCATACCGCCATCGTATCCTAATTCTTGGACGCAGCCATTGTCCTCTTCGTAGGTGCATATGTTGTGTAGTAGAAAACGAAGCTTATTCCTAAGTCTACATTCTTGCTTATGCAAACCTAATCTAGCTCTTTCGAGCATCGATTCTAACTTAGCTCTCCCAAGTCTTTAGTTCTTTCTTTAGACTCTCTCCCGAGTAGCTCTAAAGGTATGATGGACGCATACATAAGACAAAGTAACCGCAAAAGTCTAGTTGATGTAAGATTATTCCTATCTCTAGTGAATACATGCTTACACTGCTTAATGCGACTAACACTTACCCTCCCGGGCAGTTAGTTGTTGCTGACTTTACTTATAGACAAGTGTTGCATCCGTCTATAGACAGGCATTGCTATAGCTTCACACTAAGCAAATGAGGTTTTCTCACACACTCGCATAACGCACACCTTCCGGTTGTTTGCTACATGTTTCATATCTCTAATCCACATGACTAAGTATGTGATAATGGGCAGAAATGCACGTTATCATAGTACTAAGTTCTTAAACAATGTTGGATTGGCGTTGATAAAACATGTTAAATTGCATCCATCAAGCATCAATTTCATAATATTGCGGTCGCATGCGTTCATCACATAAGAACGGTTGATTTTAGTGTTTTTATGCATAATATGCATAGACGCAATGCAAGAATTACGATCATAGGAAATCATTGGTCGAATGCAACTTCACCGCAAGGCGTTGCGATGATTATGTTCGCAAACATTCGCCCAAGAAGGATCGCCACAATTTGGTCAGTGCAACATAGTGGGCGCATCTGGGTGAAAGGTTAATTAATCACGATGGGACAAAAAGCTGATGATAGTCGAATCCGAATTAAGTTGACAGCCGATAATGATCACAAGTACATTCAGCTTTTCGATAACAATTATTCGGTGCATCAGTTAGGAGAATTAAAGCCGTCCCATCCGTGCAATCATAAGAGAGAAGCCGCCGTTCACCTTGGATATTCTATAAATACCAAGGGCGACCTTTAGAAAAGGGATTGAACCAGTTCCACGAGTTAATCAGTTCGCACATCCTTGTTCATAGTTTTCTTTCATATTAAGGCGGACGCGAGAGAGGAGGTTATGCCGATAGATCATTTCGGTAAGATTGGGAGAGCGCCAGAATCTTCAAGGATAGAGAGAGGGTCGATGCCTGCGGAAGCGGAAACATCTTTAGAATCGAATAGAGATTACAGTGTAAAAGCCTCGGTCAGCAAGGAATTGCTACCAGGCTCTCTACCTTTAACTTCCATTGTTATTTTGTACTCCACTCATTTATTGAAATGGAATCTACTTCTCTATATCTGTTCACTCTCTGTTATTTACGTATGAGTAGCTAAATTAGTTGAATGGGTTGAGAAGCATTTAGCTAGCACAACTAGGGAATCTTCATTCTATGCGATTATCTTGTATTATGAGTACTTCATTCGCCAATTAGAGATATTCAGGAGGGTAGTCTAAGGACAGGATCTAGACTTGGGAAGGTCAGGTTAGAATCTAGGCTCAGGAGAGTCAGATTAGAATGCATAAGCAAGAGATAGGAGCTTAGAAATAAGCACTGTTTGCTATTAACGCATCGTATGCATCCTAGAGATAGGATATGATTATATGCGGTCACCTTGCTTTTATGCATTTTGCATCATCGCATAGGACAAGAGTAGATACTTAGGGATAAGCTCTATGGATACTTTTGCATTCAACACATGCGTCCTAGACTAGGAGCATCGCATTTGCATTGAAAAATGACTTGCTGTGTATGGTGGTAACATGATCGCATAGTCTGATGCATTCCCAAGTAACACTAGCTAAAGATCTTCTCAACTCGTTCATCGCATACTCAGTGCCTCTATCACACAACTGACTTTTCTCAAATCCACCACATTTGTTTACTTTCTCATTAACGCAATCAACAACAAACCAACAATTTATTTATTTGGCCACCGCAAGGTTTTCATAAAAATTATCGACGCAACCTGTTTTTACAAGTCCCTATGTTCGACCCTGGACTTACTAGGAAACTCAGTGGAATTTACACTTGGATTCCGCTGAGGAAACTTGAGTGCACAACGCAATTTCATCAATGCATATCATCCATATTTCCACTCAATAAAATCAAGCATCAGTATGCGATACTCTGCAATCTCACTAAGTGATTCAATGAAAGTTAATGATGCTAAGTAAAGAAAGATGCAGATGGAATCGAAGGAAACACATAAATGCATTGAACACACAATGTATTAATTTCTTAATCCAAAATGTAATACAATACAATATAAGAAAATAAGAGAAAATGAAATGATTAGCTGGAAGCAATGACTTGCTTCAAGCAGATGTGTGTCAAGGCTACCGGTGGTGCCATGGATAGGCGGTGGAGCTGACTCTCTCGAGATCTAACTCCGGCCAAGGCTCCGGTTGTCACTCGAAATGGATGAAGGAGATGAAGAACTCTCAAGCTTTCTTCTAACGCGTTCTTCTGGATCACAAAGATCCACTCGAAGGTAGAAGACCTTGGATGAAAACCTTGGATAATCTGAAATTCTACTCATCGGCTTCTATTTATAGAGCTTGATCGCCGACAACATTAATGGACTGCTTTGATCTGACATTCGCGACGCGTTAGTCCTTTTCTGAATCTCTGTTGCTAATGGCGTGGTAGGTGAAATGTCAACATCATCTTTTGATTTTTTCGAGATATGCGTTGATGCGTTCATTCCATCAACCTTGCGGTGATTCACTATTATGCGTTATCGTGTAGCCGCAATCTTGAAATGACCGCATTCGCTTGATTGCCGCAACTTCTACATAATGACCGCAATTGCTTGACGATCGCAACTCCTATGCGATGGACACATGCGACTGATTACCGCAACACCCATACGTTGATTGTATGCATTCGCCTTTGTGATGGAGAATTTCTCCACATGCGGTCGTCTATGCGGTAGCCCAGCTTCCGCGTTTGCGTCCACTTCCTGCGTTAGCTACAAAAATAGACAATTGAACGCATAATAACGCATAATAATGGGTTAGCCGAGATTCTTAATGTCAAATGCCGCAAACTCATTTTCTCATGAATTCCTAACATAATCGCCGCATATTATGCTTAACAGCCCTCATAATTCTAAATAAAAGGCCTAAGATGATATGTATTTTTGCATGCCATCACACCCCCAAACTTAGAATCATGCTTGTTGATAACTAGCGGAAATGCCAGTTATTATAAGCCTTTTATTTAGAATTATGAGGGCTAACAGGTAGAAAACAAAGTGATAATACTTAGAATTTGTGAAAAATTGAGTTTTACGTCGATAAGCACCTAAAAACTCACTGACCCAATATTATGCGTTATTCCGTGTCAAAGTGTCTATTTTTGTAGCTATCACAGGAATCAAACGCATGCGTTTGTAATAAAAAATCACAGACAAACGCATGCGCTGAAGCCAAGCGACCGCAAAAGATGAACGCAGACGGCAACCCCATGCGTCCAAAGCATGGAAGTTGTAGTAATCGCATGCATCCAATGCATGGAGAATGCAGTGAACAAATAGAGATTGTGGCCACGAATTGATAGCCATAATAGAAGATTGCAAGATGGGTAGAACGCGTTGATAACTTCAGCTAAATTCAGCTCAGACGCATACCTTGGGAGTATCAACAAGATAAGGCGATGTGACATTACCCATACTGCGACAAAAGCATCAGTGAGCCATAACGCAATCATTACAGCTGTCGGCGTTTAAACTCTATAAATAGCCTTTTGGACCTTCATTTCAAATCATCCGAGCTTTTGCCTTAAGGCAAAATTTTGTGATCACAGATGAGAGGTTGAAAGAGATTTCCAGTGAGATTTCTTCATCTCCACAACCCAGATCGAGTGACGATCAGAGCATTCGCCGGAGATAGAGCTCGAGAGAAACATGTCCACCATTCAACCATGACATCAGCGGCAACCTTACTTCCTGTATTGTATTACATTTTAGCTTAATCATGTAGCTCAGAGATAGAACGCATGTAGCAACCCACCGAGAGGTGTGCGTTGTGCAAGTATAAGTGAGTTAATCCTCTTTGCTTGGTGAAAGGTTTTGGCAATGCCTATCTATGGGATGTTGCATTGCTTGTCTATAAGTTAAATAACCGCATCTAACTGCCTGAGAAGGTAAGAGATGGAACGCACTAAGCAAGGTTCGTATTGTTCCTAGAGATAGGCACAATCTTATGCTCGACGCAACCATACACTATAGAGATATAGTCATGCAGCTGACCACCTAGAGGTGTGATGCATTAGTGCAACGAGTTGGGATTACTAGGGCGATTTAAGATAGTAAATATTACTATGCGTTATTGGTTGTTGTGTCTCTACTTATTCTCATTGCAAGTCTTCTATTGCTTAATCTATTTAGTTAAGAGTAGGAGTAGTGTGTAAAACATTTAAATCTTCTTCGCTTTATTTTTATTCTTATTCATCGCCTCAAACGCATCACCTCATAAATATTATTGAGTGACAAGTCCCCATGTTCGACCTCGGATTATCCGAGAAATTTACGTTTGTGTTATACTTGGCGCAAGTGTAAGAAAACTTGTGATAGGAACACGTGATCATTGCATGCTAAGATTAATGCATCATCATTTTGATGCATGACCTCAGACGCATGGGAGCAAATGCATCAGTTATGTCTAACGCATGATTTTATGTTCAAACTCATCCGTCCTTAAATGATAAAAATAAAACAAAACAAAACACATCTATAAATTATCCCAACACTTGTCCTCAAGCATGCGTTATACTCAAGAAATTCTAAACTCATCTTCTTGCTTTCCTTTGTGATTACCAGTTTCTCAGAATATAATTTACTCATACCTCTAACCATCACTGCAATGCTCTCCTCCACTTTGGCTGCTTCTTCAAAAAGATCTTTTCTAAGTTTAGATTCGGCAAGCTTTGCTCAAAAACTTTTTATTCATTCACCGCAACTTTGGGTTTAGCTTTTGAGAATGCGTTCGTTCAAAACACTTCAAAAATTTGCGGTGACTTATTCGAATGCGGCGTTGAACCTGGTTACGCTCTTCGTTTTGGCTTACCCTCACGTGTGTCATGCAGGCATCCAACTTTGGTTGCATTCCATATTCAACTCAACTCTTGTCTTGCTTGATTTGGCTTGTGCCGAACAGAGGAGTTACGCTTATGCATTGATCTTGGCGACCTACATTCGTTTTGGCTTGCCCCCACGTGTATCATGCCGACATCCAACTACGGTAAGTGCCTTTCACGACTTAACTCTTATCAACATGGGCTTCCCCATTGTATTGACAGTGGAGTTATTATTCTTAAAATATATATAATATTTTTTAATTGACCGCAATGTAATGAACGCAATTCTCCGAGACCACTGCCACCCCCAAACTTAGAGGTTGGCGGCATTATCACCGCAAAGCTAAAAATAAACTTACAGGAATGTGGTAACAAATGTTTGAGCGAAGGTTTGCACAAAATAAAACTTTAAGACTTGCAAAATTTGAAAAAGCTATTAAAAGTAAAGAGAACCTTGCGATATTTAGTTAGTAGATGTGGTGAATTATACGTACCATCATAGAAACATCGCAAAGGAGCACAATCAGAAAAAGAGAATTTCAAAAGGATAATGCATTAAGGATAACAAGAAAAGGACCTTAGGCAAAAAACCACATGTGATCATGCGTTGGAATCCACTCGATCGAAGCTATGCGTTGAAGGATTGAGGGACTTCTTCCGTTGTAATACACACCGAGGAGAATTATTTTTTGCACCTACAAGGAACAAACACACCACAACCAAGGAAGCAGCCGCATATCCAAAATAACAATAAACATAAAAATAAACTAAACTAAGAAAGCACGGTAAAGATAGAGTAGAAGATGTCCCTGGAGAAATTGGAGTATTGTCACCGCAAGAAGTCTCCCATGCAGGAGATTGCTCTCAACTTCTTAGGTCAAGATGCCTTGACCATTGGAACTTCCAACTATTGTTGGGCGCATGTTGGCCACCATGTGCTTAGAATTACCTTCAGCTCATGCGACTGATTGCCCTCCTATCTTGGGGTCAATACTGGCTTTCGGCGCATCACTTACACTTCAATATTGTTTGCAACTTGGTCGCACAAGCTACAATACTCCCAAGATAAAAAGGTTACCTGCAGAGACACAAAACTCAATAAACCATTAGCTACCAAGTCCCCGGAAACGGCGCCAAAAACTTAATGACGTGAAATTAAGTGAACGCAATATGTGATGCATGTCTTAAGGTATGTATTGATTATCATGCGTCAATGGTCTTGCATTGGAGTGAACTATGCATTAACGAATATATGTGATGATCATGTGTTCCTGTCACAAGTTTTCTTGTGCTCACGCTAAGTATAACGCAAACGCAAGTTTCTTGGATGATCCGAGGTTGAACTCAGGGACTTATAGCTGGATGTATGGTGATGTGTATGCAGTGGTTGAATAAAAGAATGATGGGGGGGAAGGGGAGTTTAAGCTACCATCTACTCCTACTTCTAACTAACAGACAACGCAATGAGAATTATGAATGAGAGGTAGAGACACGAAAATTGTTAACGTGAAGTAAATGGATAGAAAAATAGATAAAATGTGGAGATGTCTTCATTGCAACCCTTAAGAGTGACCGCAAGGGCAACCTCAGCCAACGCAAGCTATGCGATCATGCTACATACACTTCAGTCTATTTCTAGGACGTATGCGATGTGTATGCAAAAGGGTCGAGATGACCACATACCGCCATCGTATCCTAATTCTTGGATGCAGCCATTGTCCTCTTCGTAGGGTGTATATGCTGTGTAATAGCAAACAGAGCTTATTCCTAAGTCTACATTCTTGCTTATGAAAACCTAATCTAGCTCTTCCAAGCATTGATTCTAACCTAGCTCTCCCGAGTTTTTGGTTCTTTCTTTAGACTCTCTCCCGAGTAGCTCTAAAGGTGTGATGGACGCATACATAAGACAAGGTAACCGCAAAAGCCTATATGACGTAAGATTATTCCTATCTCTAGTGGATACATGCTTACACTGCTTAATGCGACCAACCACTTACCCTCCCGAGCAATTAGTTGTTGCTGACTTTACTCATAGACAAGCATTTCGTCCGCCTATAGACAGACATTGCTACAGCTTCACACTAAGAAAATGAGGTTTTCTCACACACTCGCACAACACACACCCTCCGGTAGTTTGCTACATGTTTCATATCTCTAATCCACATGACTAAGTATGCGATACTCTAGCAATCTCACTAAGTGATGCAATGAAAGTTAAGGATGCTAAGTAAAGAAAGATGGAGATGGAATCGAAGGAAACACAAAAATGCATTGAACACACAATGTATTAATTTCTTAATCCAAAATGTAATAGAATACAATATAAGAAAAGAAGAGAAACCAAAATGACCAGCTAGAAGCAATGACTTGCTTCCAGCAGATGTGTGTCAAGGCTGCCGATGGTGCCATGGATTCGCGGCGCGTTAGTCCTTTTCTGAATCTCTGCTACTAACGGCATGATAGGTGAAATGTCAACATCATCTTTTGATTTTTTTGAGATATGCATTGATGCGTTCATTCGACCAACTTTGAGGTGATTCCACTATTATTATCGTGTAGCCACAATCTTGAAATGACCGCATTCGTTTGATTACCGCAACTTCTACACGATGACCGCAATCGCTTGATGATCGCAAATTCTATGCGATGGACACATGTGGCTGATTACCACAACACCCATGTGTTGATTGTATGCATTCACCTTTGCGATGGAGAATTTCTCTGCATGCGGTCATCTATGCGGTAGCCTGACTTTTGCGTTTGTGTCCACTTCCTGCATTAGCTACAAAAATAGACAATTGAATGCATAATAATAGGCTAGCCAAGATTCTTAATGCTGAACGTCGCAAACTCATTTTCTCATGAATTCCTAACATAATCACCGCATTTATGCTTAACAACCCTCATAATTCTAAATAAAAGACCTAAGATGACATGCATTTCTGCATGTCATCACATGCCAACATGAATTGAGTTGAATTGATAAAATTATCAACTCAATGTTTGCCTCCACAAACTTCAAATGGTGGTAGAGTTGAGTTGGTTTTTTACCAACTCACTCAAACTCAATCCAACACTCCCTCTAACTCACCCCAACTCTCTCTTCCCCTCAATGTTTTCAATGGCTTCACCCATAGGCTATTGTCACCGACTACTGCTACCACACTCCGGCTTCATACTCCGATGACCACCTTCGCCTGCCAACTCCAACGACCAATCCAGGCTTCGGCAACTACTTCCAATGACAACTCCAATGACCAACTTCGGTAATCAACTCCGACGACCAATTTCGAGTTCCGACAACCAACTCCGGGCTCGGATAACCACCTTTGATGACAACTCCGATAAAGATCATCTTCGATGATCAACTCTGGTGAACACCACCTCTATCAACCAACACTAACATTCACCTTAAACGACCAACTTCAATGAAACAAGATCCTTAATAACAACCCTATTTAGTCTTGGTATTTCGATTAACTCATTCTGAACCTTTGATGTTGTGATATGTTTGACTGTAATTTTATTTGCATTTAGCTTTATTCTAATCTAACTATAGTTTGTTATCTTATTTGTAGGGCTCGAACTAATTACACAATTCCTCCAATAATTAGTTTGAGATTCATTAGTTCAAAGTTCGGAGTCTACTTTTTATAGTTCAAGTTTTGTTTAATTGTTGGGGATTAATTTGTGATGATCAAGGGTTGTTCATTGTTATGCATTTCTTACATGTGTATAAACATTTTTGTGGATATTATAATTTCATTTATAAGTGGCAAGTTAGACTTAATCATAAAAACTAATCATAAAAAATGTTTGCAAAAAACGAATTTGCACAAACAAAAAAAAAATCATTTCGTTGTATAATGTAAAATTTTAAAGATCAAACGTTTGCACAAAAATATAACAAAACGATTAATCATAAAAACTGAAATTTGTATTTAAAAGTTGGGCATAAAAAATAATTTTGTTTTAATTAACATTTATGGTTGAGTTGAAATTTATCGAAATTTAAAAATTGAGTGTTAGGGATTAAAGAAAATGTTTGTTCTGTTGGAATATGACATATCTTCGAGGATGCATATAAAATTGTTGTGCAATTGAGCTTTCAAGTTGTGTGGTGAAAACATGTTACATTTTTCAAGAAGGAAAAACAAAAAGTTGTTCACTTTTTAAGCTTCTTCAGTATCCATGATTAAGGGTTAAGTGGTTGTGAAAAGTTTTCATTTGTTTGGTGTTTGAGAATGGAAAAAAAAATATATATTATGTAACTGAGTGTTCAAAAATTGAATTCAAATTTTGTGTTTACTATATGTTTACTTTGTAGGAATTTACTATGTTTTAAGAATAGGAAAAAAGAATAAAACATTTTTTTAGTGTTAAAAATTTTAGGAAAATATGTGTAGTTGGAAATTTAAAAAATAGGAAAAAATTCAAGTCAAAATCAACTTCGTTTAGAAAAACTACACTAGATATCCAAACTCAATTCAACTCAACTCAGCACCCCAAACATATACATTTCAACCCAACTCAACCGATTATTACCCATTCAAATCAACTCAATTTTGCACGCTAAACGCCCATTAGGTGTTTTATTGGTGAAACTTGGCTTGACTGAATAAAATAAATGGGGGTAACTAGAATTTTAAAATATGTTAATTAAACACAATTAAAACAACCAAATCCCTCAAGAAAATTCAAATAACAAAAAAATTATCTTTTTTGTGATATATTAAGTAGGATTTTTTTTTTATTTACTATGAATTATGACGTGACATTTTAGGATTTTCATTGGGAGGCTATCTAAAGCTTTACTTTTAGATTGTTTGACCAGATTACGATGAATTGAATTTTGACTTTGACCTCTTTTAAAATTGAGACCAACAAATAGGGGTGTTAAAAAAAAGCTGATCAATCCAACCCTAACTCGTACGGTTCAGGCTGAGTTATCAACTTACTTGGATTGGGTTGAGTTCACATAAATGAAAATCTTATGGGTTGGTTTGGTTTGTGGGTCCACCCAAACTAATCTGAACCAACTCGAGCTTATTATTAATTTTAAAATTTTTCTTTTACTTATAATATGATTATATATACATCTATTTTTATTTTATTTTATTTCATTTCATGATTATTTTTTTTTTTGAAAATTTATTCTCCAACAACTTCTAAAATTAATTTTTTTAGTACTTTGAAAAGAAAACTTTCATGATTTAAATGAAATTAAGTTGTTGATATTAATTCAATAGATTAAAATAATTAAATAATTTTTTTACATATTAACATCTTACTTATTTTTAGAACACAAATTCAAATAAATGACCCCAATAACCTGAACCAACCCAACCCAATTATTTTAAGAATGGGTTGGATTGAGTTCATTATTTAATAAGAGTTATTTAGGTTGAAAAAACTTACAACCCAAACAATTGGGTTGGACTTAAAAAGTTCAAATCTAACCCTATCCAACTCATGAACACTCCTACCAACAAATATATTTTTTATAGCTAACTTTTATTTATTCTATAACTAAAATTTCTAAACATGAAAAGGAGATTTAGATAAATAGAGAGTTAAAAGAGTTCAAAATCAAAGAATGTAAACATATCTTTTTTTATCTTCTTCAAGATCGAGCCGATTCTCATTAATGTAGGTTATTTGTACCAAACCATGTCATTCTTCTGAAGGGACTGGTTGGTTAGACTTTGTCGTCTAATTCCGAACCAAATAATTTTAAACTGTTTCCACTAAAAATGTAGTAGTGGGAGCACAGGTCAAACACAAGGAACTTTTGAATTTCTCGATTAAACAGTTTATAGCTCGAGGTAACCGAGGGGGAGAATTTAAAGTTGACTTGATTGAAATAAAATGTAAATAGCATAAAATAAAAGCACAAATTAAAGGTTTGAGAAATTGTATGAGAAAGCCTAGCTTGGGTTGTAACATAATTTATCTATTCAAAACATTTGATTATTGAATTCTCATTATCGAAATTAAATAATTGCTTACACCTAACAAATTAGAAAAGCCAATTAAATCATCCTAATCAACTATCTAGTCCAAATCGAATCGAATGAAAAGCATACAAATTAAAATTCGTCCTGATTGCATTACGATCTAGGGTTGTGTTAGGTTAAATATCAAATTTTCAAGTGTCTAATTAAATATTTATTTGATTTAATCCTAAGTTGGTAAAAATATTACTCATCGTTATGGATTTGTAAGCTAACATAACCTGTTACTTCTTGAGACAAACATACAGTTAAGTGTCACAAATCATACATTAATCAAAGCAATGATCATAAAATCCACAAGTGCGACAATATGGTAACATTCAATTAAAACTGAATTGAATCTGATAATTACAATAATTTAGTTTAAAAACTCACAAATACATCAAAATAGAGAAAAATCCTAAAATCTAAACTAGAAAATTATTACCTTAGCCAATAATCGACATATCGATCAATGGGGTAGAGTTTGGAAACATATACTGACCAAAAAGAGAAGAAAAGTAGAGAGAAAACGTGTAGGAATTGGCTAGAATCAGGCAGATATTCTAACTTAGGTGGCAAAAACTAATATTTATAAAATCGTAATAATGTTATGGTGCTAGAGTACAACTTTGCGGCATTGGCGGTAATGCACGTAGGAAAAGCTTCGGAGCGTTGCAATGCTGCTGTATACTTTTCACGAAATAAGGGCTTTCTGCCATGAAGTGTCGGGCACAACACATAATTAAGCACTATTGCGCTCTCTCTAGGGGTAAAATGGTCATTTTGGCTTTCTCTTTCCTGGTTGATGCAATAAAGCTCCGCTTTGGCCTGTTTTAGGTCCATTACGTCACCAATGCCCCAATCTATCTTTTAGGTGCTTGAAAGCTACGAAATAATCAAATAAATACATAAAATACCATAACAATCTTGAATTAAGTGGAGCAAGATAGCACATTTTCAGTGCTATCAAGGGTCGATAGTAAAACTCGAAATTTATCGTTGCCTATAAACCCTTGCTAGTCAAATAATATTTTCAAATTACCGAACGAACTACATATACTAACTGGTGGTACAAGCTACAAGTCCTAAGTCGAACCTCAGAGAAGCACGAAAAAAGAAAGGTATTTTTCTTGATGTTTATGTACGTCAAGTTAAATATAAACTCTTATTATGTCAAGAAAGATATTTTTTTTTATGGTATTTTGCCATGATCATCAAGAAAAGAAAAATTATGTGCATTAAGAAATCTCAAATCTGTAGTAGTGCAAATATCCCTGTGTGGTCAGATCTTTATGTGTCTGGTTTGATCGGAGATGGGGTCAAATCAGGAACAAACGAGTCCCTGGTCGGGGATGGGGCAGGGACAAATAGGGGATCCCCACCCTAAACCTCGACCCTACCTTGTTTAATTCTTAAATGGTTTTTTAAAAATATGTAAGATATATTTTATTATTATATATAAAAAAATAATAATTCAAAGAATGATCATTTAAAAAAAATAATTTTCCTTTCATTTCTCTTTATGAATAAATGAATTTTTGTAACTTTATGAATTTCAACTGTTTGTATTTTGTTTTTGTTTTAAATGGTATGCATTTGTGATTATAAAAATTTATTCTTTCACTAAGAAGATGAAATTTATATAGAAAAAAGGGCTTGAACTCAATTTAAAAAGTATTATTTCTTTTAAAAAATGTATAATAAAAAAGTTATATAAAGATTTTAGTTTTTTTTATGTTTGTTGATTTCTATTATGAATTAATAGATTATGATTTACTATCTTGCAATCGTCACAAACTTGTTGTGGGTATAAATTAGATCGATTTACAATATTTGACATGTAATTACATTTTAATTCAAAAATAGCTAAAGGTTAGGTTAGTTTATGAACTATTGTCTATAATGGTGAATATTACTCTAATTAACCTAGGAAGAAATTTGTATGAATATTTAATTACGGCTTTTCCTATTAGATACTTGTTGAAATGTCTTGAATCTGTTTGCTAGCGCTCCAAACAACCTAGTACGGGGTCTCGCTATATCTTTTGTTCTCTCTCTGCCCGTGAACGTAGCTAACACATTGTTAGTGAACCACGTATATCTGTGTATCGATTTTTCCTACTCTACATTCCTTTTTTTTGTTTCTTTAATTGTCGATTTCACAACAATATTCAATTTAACTTTGTCCTAGATCTTAATGTTATTAGACCAATTGGATTTGTATGATTTTCATCTATTCATCTTGGGCTAATTAGATAATTAGGACGGTTAATTATTTTTTTTAATTAATTAGATTAAGTGCAAAGATATAATTGAAACCAAGTAAGAAGAATTCTATGATCAAGTAAACTGAATTGGAAAAAAAAAAATTCAAATTAAACCCAAGCTAGACATTTTTCTCATTTGTCACAACTACTTTCTTTATGTTTATGCAATTTAATTCCTATAACAAAAATAACTCGATGTCAACCCCCCAGAGTTGTAGACATTTTATTAGAGAAACACATCAGTCTTCTGTGTTTGATCTGTACCACTACTATTGCATTTTTAGGTAGGAATGGAAATTGTTCGATTCAGAGGTTGGCGACAAACTCTGGTCGATTAGTGCTCTTTCCTATGGTCTTTTTGGTCCTTTTGTATCTCAGTTGATGCATTTTAGCTTCGTTTTAGCTCTATTTAGTCATTAACACCCGAATCTACCTCTCAAGTGTTGATACTTGTAAAAACACTAAATGAATACATAAAACCTAATTACAACCTTGAATTAAGCAACACAAGATAACACATTTTCTGTTATCACTCTTCATGAATGTTTATAAAACATATAGAACCGTGTATTTAGTTTATTATCTTTTTTAGAATTATTTGTTTAGTTGACATGTGTTCTTAATTATTTAGATTTTATTTTAGATCACTATTCCTAGTTTTTAGCTAACGCTAGTTTAGTCTAATTATTTTACTCAACCAGAAAAGTGAGTGAAATTCTACTTGGGAATCTTCTTCATCACAAGAGAGACCCACCAGAAACTACAATACCCATTCACCAGCCTCAATTCTTTTTCTTCCCAAGTGTGACATTCTTCTTCATCCTAAGAGAGATAGACGAAAAAGAAAAAGAAAATTCCCAAAACTATAATACCCGTTCACATAAAAAAATACCCATAAAGATGCTTTATCTATTTGTATTGAAATGAAAAGTTCGAACAAAGCAAAAATTTTCGTTGGCTTAGAAGTTGAAAGGTCAGATTGATACTTTGTCTCACAGAAAGGATATCCAGAGAATTTATTGGATAATTTTAATATGAATAAATCAAAACCAATGAATAGTCCTATGAAACCACATCATTAAAGTGTATTAAAGAAGAAAGAAAACGATTGACTAATGCAACACAACTTATTGGTAACTTAATTTATTTGACTATCACAAGACTTGACATTTCTTACTCTGTTGGTGTTGTTGCTCAGTTTATGGATAAATCATGTAAAGCTCATTTAATTGCAGCAAAGAGGATTCTATAATATGTGAACAATACTTTATGTTTTGGCTTGTTGTATAAACAAGCTACATCTTTTGTTTTAAGTGGTTTTGTTGATGTAGATTGGGCTAGTAACATAAATGACAGACGTTCCATAACATGATATTGTTTCAATGTAGGCTCAGGAGCTATTTCATGGTGCAGTAAGAAACAATCCTCTTTCAAGTTGTGAAGCAGAATATGTAACAGGTACTATGGCTGTCCATGAGTGTATTTGGCTGAAAAGATTTATAGGAGAAATATTTTCCAGTTTAAATTATCCAGTTTCCATTTTTTGTGATAATGAAAGTGAAATCAAGATTGCAAGAAATCCAGTGTTTTAGACTCGTACAAAGCACATTGAAAAGAATTTTCACTTTGTTCGAAAGAAAATTATGACGCAAGACATCTTATTGGAGAATATACATTCCAAAGATCACGTTGTTGATATATTTACTAAGGCTCTTGGTACAGTTACGTTTGAAGAATTTAGGAGTGCACTTGATGTTGTTGATCATTTGTTTGCACAAAGGAGGAGTAAAGATGTCCAATTTCCCCACGGGGACGAGACCTCGTGGGGCCCGTCCCGAACGGGGCGAGGATTCCCCAATTAGGCGGGGAACGAGGGAGGGAGTGGGGGAAAAAATTTCTGTGAGCTAAACGGGGACGGGGACGAGGACGGGGAATGCATTCCCCGTCACCTGTCCCGATTAGCTTTTACATATTTATTTAGTATAGTTATCTTATGTTATGTATTATTATTATTATTATTATATAAATATTACATTTAAATTTTAAATTTGATTATTTTTTGGGAAGATAATGAATATGTTTAAATTAAATGTTTAAATTTAGATTATATATGTAAATAATTCGATTTATATTATTTCTTTCTACTAAAAAAATTAATTAATTTTTTAAGCTAAAATTTGAGTAATATATCTTTAAATTCAAATTGTCATATAAAACTAACCATAATAAACAACTTAGTGATAAAGTTAATTATTTAATTAAAAGTTGCTCACATTAGTGATTTAAATTAAATTGACTTCTTAATAAAAAAAAAAAAAAAAGTAATGGGGAAAATTCCCCGCGGGGAACCCGATCCCCGCGACTCCTCACGGGAAACCCCGCCTTGATCCCCGTAGAGAATTTCACAGGGATGGGAAATGAAATGGGGAGCGGGGATGGAGAATGACATCCCTAGTCCCATCCCGCTCCGTGAACATCTCTAAGGAGGAGTGTTAAAAATTAGTTCAAACTTTGTTTGCAAGTAATTAAATTAGCTTTATTTTTAATATATGTTAGTGGGTTAATTTAGAGTAGTGTCTCCTAAATAGAAGAATAGTGACCTAATAGCTTAGTGGGATTAATGGATGAGAATTTCAAGGCTAATGGTAGAATTTTAATGTTAGTACATTAGTGATAAGTTTCTTATTTGCCTATAAATACTTATAATGTTCCACTACAGTACACCATACCTTCAATATTTCCCTCATAATTAGACGTAACCTACACATTGTAGTCCAATCTTGGTCTAAGGAAACTTTGTAAATTTTACATACATATTCTAAAACCAATTCAAAATAACTAGAATCATCTTTATATCTTCATGAATGATTTTAAGAAAAAAAAATCAAATCAAATATGTATATATTTTATTTAGGGAATAATACCTTTTTGATCCCTAGATTTTGGCTCTAGTTTCTATTTGATCCCTGAGTCCTTAAGTTTTGAGTTTGTTTTAATTTAGTTCATAAGTTTCAAAATATTACAATTTTACTTTGAGATTTAAGTTTTGTTTCAATTTGTTCTCTAGATTTCAAGATTTTATATCTTTGATCTCAAATTTTCATTAAATACTTATTTTCAATCATTGATGTCAATTTCTATTAATTAATTAAAAATAATTAGAAGTAAAATTTTAAATTTAATTTAAAAAGTGATAAAACCAATTAAATTTAATTAATTGTAATTCTTTTAACGATTTTTAATTTATTAACATAAATTAACTTCAAAAGACGAAAATTGAGTATTTAGTGAAAAATTGAGGTTAAAAGTGTAAACCTCGAAATATAGGGACCAAATATAAGCAAAACTTAAATATGATGAGTAAAATTATAGCATTTTGAAACCTAGAGACTAAATTGAAACAAAATTCAAAACTTAAGACTTAAATATGTAATATTGTGAAACCTATGGACTAAATAGAAACTAAACCCAAAATCAAAGGACGAAAAAGGTATTTTTACATTTTATTTACTATACTGGACTCAATTACTAGTTTTCTTAGGCTAATCTCTATTTTGTTATAGTCAACACATTTGGTTTGGCTTTTACTTCGTTTAATAGTCTTGGAAGATTTTAATTTTATGAAGGAGATAAAGCAGGACAAATTAGAAGCAAAATTTGATTAGGATTTTTTTTATTGATATTTGGGGGAATCAACTTTTGTATGTGGGATTTTTTCCTAAGTTTGAAAATTTTCATGCATTTTGATTATTGGTATTAATTTGAATTTTTTTTTTCTAAAAAAAGAAATTTGAAATTTTGTAAATGGAGTGTTGAATCTTCTCTCTAACTATGAGAAAGTTTGAATGAAAATGCAATCTTCTAGTTCAAATGATTTTTTTGTTAATACTAATTCTTCTCTAGGACATGGATTAAAGCATGTTTTTTATCAAGAAAATCCAAGCTAAAATATATATCCATTATTAGACGCTTGCCTTTTTTAGTTAAAAAAAAGCCCTTAAAAAAATATCGAGTTCACTATTTTTTACTTTTGGTTAATTAAATTAAAATTTTAGTCTCTCAACTTTGAGTTCTTCTCCTATTTAATTTTTAAAGTCGGTAATCATTTTATTTTTTGTTTTTGCTTTTTAAAAATTAAACCTATTTTTCTTCTCATTTCTTATATTTGTTAAGTACAATGGTTGAATTCTTAGCCAAATTCAAAATATAAAAATAAAGCTGTTAAAAGTATGTTTTTTTTTTTTTAATTTTTAAATATTGGTTTGGTTTTTTAAACCATTGATAAAAAGTAGATAACATTGAAAGAAATTTGAAGATAGAAATTGTGTCTATAGACTTAATTTTAAAAAACATAAAACAAAAAACGAAATGATTACCGATCGAGATCTATTCTCTTGAAGGGTAACATATAGAAATGATTGTTTGATTCTTCCAATTTTCTAAAAGCTAACATTTCGCTTTCATCATTCGACTGTCCACCGAGTGAAATGGTTCTGAGGCATCCACTGGGATCCGAGATGAGCTCACTTCTTATTATTCTCCAATGGATCTAAATATGACTGACATGAGTAAAAAATTTAGAAATGTGTGTCTTTCTTAAAGAGAAAATCGAATATATAAGGTTGGACTTGCCATCCACCTGGACTCTCGAAGGATTTACCCAGTTGGGCCGTAATTTTTAGTGTTTTAATATTAGTTTATTTTCTCTCAATTATTTACGATTGTTTGCATCTTTTCTAAATAAAAGAGTTGAATTTTTAGCCAAATTCAAAAAACAAAAACAAATTTTTAAAAACTATATTTTTTTTGTTAAGTTTTCAAAATTTGACTTAGTTTTTGAAAATATTGACAAAAAAAGTAGATAATAAAACAAGAAATTTAGATGTGAAAGATGTGTTTATAGACTTAATTTCTAAAAGGAAAAAACCAAATGATTGCCAAATAGGACTTAACCTTTAAAAAATTAAAAGTTTAGCCATTGTATTGTCAGTTTTATAAAGTTCCATAGATATAGTAGCACAAAATTGAAAGCTTAGATTCTCATAAGACATAAAATTCAAATTTATATCTTATCTAGTAGATTAATTAATTTATAATTTTTTATTTTAAATTTATCATAGACCTATTAGATACAAAATTGAAAGTTCGGGAACCTTTTAACCATATAATTAAAAGTTTAAAGATTTATTGGACACTTTAAAAAGCTTAAAAACCAAATAGATCATATAAATTTTAAAATTCTAGAACTAAACTTATAATTTAACTATATTGTTTCTAGTTCCCTTTTTCTTGGACTTTGAAGATGATTGTTGATCAATGAGCATGGAAAGTAGTTTTACTTATTTCACAATGTCCTAACAAATTATGTGTCAGGCAAGTTTAAATGTAAATGTGAACAAATTTTCGTTTCTTTCCTCTAACACATCAAAAAATAAAGCTAGAAGATATTAAGATATATTCGGTCAACATGAAGGAAAAAAAGATACTTATTTTGTTTACTTGATTTGACAATTCATACTATGCATGCGCATGTGTGCAATAGAAGTGAAAGAGGAATTAACTTTAAAATAAAACATAATGAAGAGGATAGAATACATTTTCTGTCCCCCTTTCTAATATGATCTCGTCCTACTTCCATTTTTAGGATAATGATAATGAGTAGCACTTTTATGATTAAATAATGATTAAGTGTATAGCAAAAATCTATTAGTGAAAGAGAATAATATTAACGATATGATCTATCATCGATAAACTTCTCTTAGTAATATGGAATATTCAGAGAGGTGAATCTAAATTTTGTTATATTTGTAATTTTTTTTACATTGTACTATATTTACTAATATTTTGGATTTGATTACTAATTTGCAATTATCCCTACTTTTTAGGATATAGATATACATAATCAAGCCTAAATTTAAATATTAAAAGAACACTAAATTTATACCTTTAGGTTTTTTTTTTTTTTTTATTAGGCACTTCAAAAGTACAGCTACTATTTCAACAAAAGTTTTTTTTTCTTTTAATAGAAAAAAACTAGAATCTTGATCTCACAAAATTATATGGAATAGTGTGAGAACAGAGATGGAATGAGTGAAGCTATCTCGTGTTGGTCGATAAATGTCTCTAATTTTAATTCATCTCTAATTAATATTTATTTATTTTTACAACATAATTAAATGTTAGTAATTAATATTTAAAACTTTTTTTAAAGCAATTAATATTTATTACTTCTTATTGTAATAACTCGATATTCTTAAATATTATAGAAAAATTAATTTAAATGACAAAACTATCAAAATTATTTATAAATAATAGTAAAATATTACAGTCTATCTGCGATAGAACACGATAAACTACTATCTGTATCTATCATGATATAGATAGATATAAATAAATAGTCTATCGCGATCTATCGTAGATGACAGTAAAAATTTTGTCATATTTATAAATATTTTGATTCATTTTATATTGCCTGAAGAGTGGGAGAATTATGTTTCGTCTGTCCTAAAGTTTTGTCATACAAAATCGATATGAATAAAATTCAAAATTAAGAAGAATAGAAAGTGAAAGGCTAAAAAACACTTTAGCTCAACGATATTTATAATGTGGTAATGCCAACATTTAGACCAGACAATAATAATAAATTTATTTGTATGACAAGATCAAAAGTCACTCTGATGCTCAAGATAGTCAATGAATTAAATGAAAGAGAATTTAAACTTCAACTTAAAGATTTTTCTTACATTTCGATGAGCTTCCATGGTCTATTTATAAGTTTCCATGCCTTAATCCTCTTTAGGATCAGGTTTTGGAATCTATCTAGAGGTTTTTTGGGTAAATTTTTATGCTGATTCGATGGGTTCACCTTAGCTTGGGCCAAGGTCGAGGAGCTTGGAATGGGCTCGGGTCCATTCCTTCCTCTTTCTCTAAGTTTTCTTTTGGATTTCATGTGTCGTCTTGGTCCTAACTTTCTCTTTTGGCCTAATTTTGTTCTTGCTAAGTCTTTCAAAACAATTTTGCCTCTTAGTCCAAAATTACTGACAACATTAGCCCTTCACTCTCAAGTTAGGACCTATGAATTTCTATTTATCCAAAATTTGTGGCTTAAAATTTGGAGTATAATTTTCATTATGTTATATTACTGTATGTGCTTTATTTTATTTGACCGTCATTTGCACACTAAAATCCCATCGCGAGATCCATCTTCGACTTTGGGTCGACAAAGCTAAGTAGCGAAAAACTCTTTGTTTAAGGTTTCCACTCAACTAGGATGAGTATGCTTTTCTCTGTTTTGGAACAAAATTTTGCATTAATGTAAATGTCGTATTCATTTTTTCACGTTCTCACAACTATAGACATAAGATAATACAGAGATAGAAAAACTAATTATTTGATTTAAGTATTCCGTAATTCCCATACACAAATTCCAGAAAATAATACAAATACCAAAATTAAACAGTCTACCATAAAAATATCCTAAGTTAAGCATGCAATTCAATAATTCTACACAAAAAGAGATAGAAATCTTACCTTGTAGAAACCTCGATTAAATTTGCCAATTCTCCAATGAATTGAAATCAATACCACCACAAGGCTATAAACCTATTATCTGATAAACCTTGAGATTTGATTTGTGGGAACCAGTAATTATGGGAAGAGAAGGGGGAG
Organism: Benincasa hispida; assembly: GCF_009727055.1. Lineage (NCBI taxonomy): Eukaryota > Viridiplantae > Streptophyta > Magnoliopsida > Cucurbitales > Cucurbitaceae > Benincasa > Benincasa hispida. The sequence continues at coordinate 37,583,455 of NC_052360.1, read as the reverse complement.
AATTTTGTTTATGGAGAGAAAAACTTCACAAAACCTTTCTTTGTTTCTAAAAAGCAATCACATGCATCAATTACCTCATGCATACGTTTTACAGAAGTTTTATCAAAAGAGAGATAGAGTGAAACGTGGGAATCATCCCACGTGTCTGTTAACTTCATATGTGAAAGTTAATTTTTAATTAAATTAATATAAATTAAATAAATTAATATAATCAATTAATTTAATAATTAATATTCAATTAAATCTTATTTAATTAATTATTTCATTTAAATTATATATAAATGAAACATCTCTCATATAACCTATAGTTCTAATTCACTTAATTAAATTAAATTCAATTAAATAATTATTTAATTCTCTAATTAAATAATTACCAAACTAAATATCAAATATTTAACTTAGCCTACATTTGAATCATATTCAAATGTATTTTTCTCATAATTTATAGTTTTAATAAGCATCTAATGCACATTAATTTTAACCTATAGTTTTAATATGAATCTAATTCATATTAAAATAATATTTGAACTCCTTCAAATATTTAATTCTCCCATAAGTTAATTTTGAATCATATCCAAAATTAAATTTATAAAATAAAAAGTTTAATTAAACTTTATATTATAATGTATTATTATACATTATATTATTCCCCTAAGTGAATTTGAACATTTCAAACTCAGTTCACATAGTTATCCCAATTCCCTTTACGAGTTAAAAAGGGGACTTCATGGACCTACAGATCAGAAGCTCCAATGATATGAGATTAATTGGCTAAACTCATTAACCAAATTAATCAATATTCGTTAACTATGGGTACACTCCACTAAAGACCTATAGGTGCACTCTTCTCACTACAGATATAGTTTTGTGTCTACGAATAGCAATATAAGATATATTTCAGTGTCTACGGATACAGGAGTTCATAATATACTCAGAATTAAGACTATGTTGCCTAGGTCATCCTATTGAAATAGAAACCTAACTAGTCATTAGTGTTACATATAGTGGTTACTATTTTGTTGTCCGGTCATATGCAAACTCATTGCATAGGATACCCCTACTTGCATGTCACCTACACGAATGTGTTGGATCATTACGTTTGTATCAAATACAAAGTGGGTCGTATCTATAGTGTCACCAAGATAAGGTACCTAAAATTATCCCTATATATAAACCCTTTAAGTTGTATCTTGAATATTGATCCCTATATGTCTCCACATACAATTCAAGACTCATGAGATAGCCTAGGATGTTAGCTTATCGGATTTAGGGTTATTATGACAAAACGAATACAATACAATCAATAACACTTATTGAAATAACATCAATAACTCTTTATTGATGATGGTCAATTATTTACATCTACTATCTATGAGTTTTAGGACATAAAAACTAACAAACTTTCACTTAAACTAAAACTCTAGTGAGTGGGATGTACATAATATCAAAACCCAAAACAACGAAAATGGTAAATAAATACAATAAACTAAGGCATCCATATATCAATTACACATCTCCCACTTGCCCTAGATTATACAATGTACATGTCTCACTGATCTAGACTCTCTAGATGATTCTCGAACACTTTAGCCAAGAGAGCCTTTGTAAATGGATCAGCAATGTTGTACTCCAAAGCAATCTTTGTGACAACCACATCTCCTTGTTGCACAATCTTCCATATCATGTGATACTTTCTCTCAATATATTCTCCTCATTTGTAGTTACGAGGCTCTTTAGAGTTAGTTATTGCCCCACTGTTGCCATAGTATAAGGTGATAGGTAAGTCCATATTTGGAACCACTTCCAAATCACTTACAAACTTCATGAGCCAAACTGCTTCCTTTGTTGTTTTACAAGCAACTACATATTCAGCCTCCATAGTGGAGTCTGTAATGCATCCTTACTTGATGCTACGCCATATTAAAGCTCCCCTGTTTGGGGTGAATACTGATCCTGATGTGGATTTCCTAGAATTATTGTCAGTTTGGAAATCAAAGCCGATGTATCCTGTAATGATCAATTTCTTAGCTTCATACACCAGCTTATACTCCCTCGTTCTCTTAAGACATTTGAGGATGTTCTTAACCGCAGTCCAGTGGTCTAACCTTGGATTGGACTGATACCTACTAACTATTCCCACTGCATAACAAATGTCTGACCTAGTGCAAGGCATAGAATACATTAAGCTGCCCACATCCGAGGCATAGGGAATACATCTCATATCCTCAGTTTCTTGAGGTGTCTTAGGACACTGTTCTTTAGACAAGTGAACCCCGTGCCTAAAAAGTAATAAACCCTTCTTAAAGTTTTGCATCAAATACTGAATTAACCTTTTGTTGATATAAGTTGCTTGAGACAGAGCAAACATTCTGTTCTTACGATCTCTAATAATTTGTATCCCAAGCACATATTATGCCTCTCCCAAATCTTTCATTTGGAATTAGGTTGCCAATAATTTCTTAATATCAGTAAGGTATCCTACATCATTTCCAATGATTAGATATCGTCCAGATAAAGTATCAAGAAAGCTACTTTACCGTTGATGATTTTCTTGTAGATACAAGGTTCATCAATGTTCTAATCAAAACCAAAAGATTTGATTACAGTATCTTATCTAATGTTCCAAGATCTGGACGTCTGTGTTAACCCATAAATGGATTGATTCTGTTGCGGTTGATGCCCTAAAATCTCGTGTCCTGCAGTTTGTAAACAGATTATACGGACGCTTGTGTTGTATAATATATGATATTTACTTCACATCTTGTTTTTTTTGCTCAGTTGCATGTTTTATTTGCTTTACCACAAACCAATAAACATAAAATCCCTGGTTATCTGTATGTACCTTAAGCATGTTGTGGTGACATACAAGTGGATCATGTCTTGAGTGATAACCAAAATGGTCTGTAGTATACGGATAAGAGGGAAACCTTATCTTGGTAATGCTACGAATGTGGCCCGCTTTATGGAATGGTCACAAGTATTGTGACTTGTCAAATATGGTATGATCCTGATCGTTCGTGTAGGGGACATGCGAGTGGGGGCGTCTTATACAAAGACTTTGTATAAGACCTGACCACAAAATGTTAACGTCTCGTTATATAACACCGTTCATGACAGAGACTTCACTTCACTAGGATGACCATAGGTAACATGACCTCAATCCTGAGTAAGTTGGGAACTCCTGCCATTGAGGGTGGTCCTTTGATTTTGTTGGGTCGAGTGGCCAGATCGCCGATTAAAACCTACCATTTTGGGGATTCGTCTGATTTTGGGAGCTGGAAACTCAGCTACACAAGATGGAATTCATTCTTTCCTTGAAGTAGGGGTAAGTAGATAGATAGCTCCCTTAAGGGCTGATTCCAAGGCTTGAACGATGTGGTACCACACGCCTTCTTTGGCCGAGAAGTGTTCACACATAATTGGACTATGTTGTATTGTTCATTAGAGAAATCAATGGTACTTAAAGAGTGAGATGTGACTACAGGGACAAAATGGTAAATTGACCCAACTGTACTTACGAGCATCTGTGAAGGGTCATTGTATTCATGATTAGTTATATCCGCTGGACACAGAAATATATTTGTGGTAAGAAAAGTTCAGTTGTTGTTCTTTAATGGAATGTCTGATAGTTAACGGATGGTGGATCTCGTGGCTAAAGAGTTTAGTCGGCTATTCACGGACCGTTGAAGCTTCAAGCTAGTCCATTAGGTCCCCTGGGTAGCTTGGATAAAGTCGAGAATCAGTATTTGGGTCAGTTTGAAATGTTCAAAATTGACAAGAGGAAGTTCGATTATATATGATATAATTGAACTTGTTAATTATATGTGATATAATTGACTAAATGTATGAGATACATTATTTTGGAGAAAATTAGATATAAATATGATTTATTTCAAGTAGAGGAGAAATTACTATAGTAGATTTGTGTCACACCCCGTAGCAGATTACCCTTCTAACTTGGATGGAATGAAGACTACAGCAATTGCCAACCCTTTTGCTGGCACTTACTGCCTATCTTACTTGTTAAACCTTGCCCAAACCCTGAATACATACATAATAACTCAGAACTTAACATATTTAGGTTACAGGGTTTCGCAACATTGTTTATACATAAATAATACAACCTAGTGAGCCTCATCAAGAATACTAGTTACTAGACAGATACATGTGTACTACTAGTCACTAGACAGATACATGTGTACTAACTAATATAGGTCTTCAATTACGCTTCCCTCAACTTGCTTCTTTGAGTGGCAGAGCAACAGCATAATAGTCTTTTGAGAATTGATCGCTACCTAGAAGAAAATATTTGAAAATGTGAGCTAGAAGCCCAGTGAGTGACTTAATAAAACATAAATCTCATGCTTAAACTGAAAGCTCAAAAACATAATACTGGAACAAAAATAAACCAAGCAACCGTGTACATAAAACCTTTACAACCATTGTATCTAAAACCTGAATCTTAATTGAGACCCCTACTTCGATCTCTTCATACTGAGCTATGACTAGGAGGGACCCTTATGTCGATCTCTTTAAAAATATATCGAGGGGCATTTCAAGTAACTTTCTCTAAACATTAGCATTGATAACTACTCTTAAACACCATTAAACATCATTATTCCTTAGTTGAGAACGAGCATACCTCGCTCTTGCTCCCAACGTCTGTTATCGGCCATGAGACCCATGCTTCGGCCTCTCTTTGCTGGTTTATGGCCTAAGAGACCCCTACTTCGGCCTCTCCTTCAAAACTATCCACGTCTACGTGGAGGTTTCTATTTACCATCAACACCTTAGGTACATTTATTCAGATACCTTTCTTACCTTCAGTACTCCTCTTCATTGTGTTTAGGAATATCAACGCATGTACTTTAGCAATTTTAGGTATATAAACATAGCACATCAAGCTTAGTTTTAACCTTAACACATGCTTCATACTTTATAAAATAAGTTGGCTTAAATCGTGTTGAACTAGCTTGTAAAAACTATTAGCATGCGTTAGATATGGAAAATAAACTTGGAAAACTCATACACTAGTAACATTATGTGTTGATAAACATTTACAAGCATTAGCAATTCCAAACTATCCTTCTTGCCTAGGAGAAGATATGACTGCCTTTATCCTTAGTTGAGAGTGAACTACTAGATCTAACCCTCAACGTCAACCTTAGTCGGGGAGAACCCTTTTGCTCAATCCCTCGATGTCGTATTACCTACTTGCACGTGGTTATAACTGAGTATCGTCATACCTTGGGTACTTTTGCTCAGATACCTTCTCAAATGTCCTTCAGTATCGAGCTACTAAGATACCTTCTCAAATGTCCTTCGGTATCAAGTTGGTCCAGTACCTTCTCGAATGTCCTTCGGTACCAAGTTGGTCAGATACCTTCTCAAATTTCCTTCGGTATTTGGTTGGGTGGATACCTTCTCAAATGTCCTTTGGTATCGTGTTTTAAGTAAAACTAGTCATAAACATTTAGTTGAATACTAAGGCTTAGTGCTCAAATCATCATACTAGTTCATCCATCATACTAGTTTATCATAAAAATGGAGTTACTTAAACATGCTGAAAGTATTTGAAGAAGATAACATATTTACATCATGTCAATTCCATGGAAAACATGATTAACACTTAGCATGAGAAATAACTTCAAGGAAATCATGGTTTCTAAATCATTAAAACATAAATTCATCACATAGCCACTCACAGCTTGTTGGCCTCTTAACGGGTTATACGCCTCTCCTAGCTCTTCTTGGCCTGAAAGGACATAATTCCCGATTTAACTACTTAGAATTCCTAGCAAAATACCTCAAATAGAACTTTCATCATCAAAGACAGCTTTACCAGCGAGATACTCATCATGAGTGAATTCTTCTCATGAGCGAGATCCTTTCATCCTCGCGATACTCACCTTTCTAGCAAGATTCAGCCCAATTTCTAGCGAGATTCCCTTCTAGAGCGAGATCTTCATCACAAAATTAGCAAGATTTCCTTCCTTAGCGAGATCCTCATCACAAAATCTCGCTATAATCTCCACGGTGAGCTGTTTGCTTGTTCTTCCCAAGCAGTTGTCTGCTTATGCACAGATTCTCTATTACAATTTTAAAAATTCATAACTCAAAATCCAGACCTCTTGTGAAGACTTCCTTCTACAAATATGTTTAGAATATAGTTAACTTTCTTATCTTAAAATTTTAGCCAAAACTTCCTTATAGTTTGGCCTAGAGCTTCCAATCTTCACCTCGAGCCCTGATTAACCCGAGATTCTGTCTCTTCTATAATTTCATCACTTTCTGTTCTTCTTCACCTGCAATATTTCTTCAACAAGACAACTTTAAAAACTAGATTCTTCCAGCTTTCAAATGACATCGATTTCACTAAATTTGATCATGTAGATTGCTGAAACCAAGCTTTCAAAGTTCCTCTTCCTTTTAATCTTCCTGCTGCCTCCCGAATTCAAGGATTAACCGCCACGTGCCAAACCAATAAATGAGTTTCCTTATTTAATGTGTTTTTTTATTTTTCTTTCTCCACAACTTCTATAAATAACAAGAATTTTCACTTATTAAATATTTAATATATCATTCCTTTGACTAAACATACTTGTTTAGGAACTTAGAATTCAGGGTTTACACTTAACTACACAAGAGCTTATTTCTTCTTGCTTCTATCCTCTAACCCTCCTAAAATATGGCTTCATTTAACTCATTAGAAGATATCTCATTACTTACTCTTACTTAAAGTAATTAGTGTTCGGGTTTTACAAATTCTTCCCCCCTAAAAGAAATTTCATCCTCGAAATTTTCTCGAACCTACTTATAACTTAGACTTTGACAACATCCTTTAGTCGTAAACTTTACAACCTTCTTCTTTTCTTTCTTCTTCCCCCTTTTGCTACGCTTTCGCTGCGCTACTCTGATATTAACTTTGTTCGTATTAAATAATACTAGTATGTATGAACAACTTGGTCATCATAGTTCACTGTATTTGTCACATCCTCTGGTGACTCTTCCATTTTCTACTGAGTCATAGTTTTCATTTATTACTAAGGTGGTCTTCTTCCATTTCCCAGCAATACCACTGGAACATTCTTTTCTAGTTATCATACCTTTGAATTACTTACTAGTTGTGAAATCAATATTTGTGTCAATCAGACTTCTCAGCCTAACTGAGAGTACTTTTCTTAGGATGTCCTTTCTATCCATATTTGGGAGAAGACATTCTTTGTACTATAACATTTCCCAAACTATGGCTTACCATACTGTACACATAAGGTTTTCTTAACTGTATTAGTCCCTAGCTCAGTTACAATTCAAACTTCGAGCTATTACCTGGAACATCAGTAAATCTGGACCTTTTCCTTTTTGTCTTCTGCTGACTATTTTGTTCCTTACTTTTATACTCAATGTACCCCTGGTACATTTTGAGCTCACTGTTGCTCATCTTTTCCTTCCTCTCAGGAGTAATCTGACTAGGACTTCCTCTAGATTACATCATTTCCTCTGAATTCACTAGAATAGACTTCACGTTTGCCACCACCCTCTGAGCAAACCTACTATACATTCTATTTCTAGTGACAAGTCTATGTTTACCTGTGTGACTACCGACTTCCACTTAGGTACCGATAGTGGATTGAGTAATCCTGATGGCCTTCGCCTTCTAGGCTTCACTTGTTGAAAAAACAAACATCACATAGCACTTTTCTTATTTTGCTAGACTATGCCTTAGTCTATTAGTCTAGGATGGCCGTTTTGCTCACTTCTTATCATTCTTTATTGCGTTACTACTTAACTGGGAAGGAACTCCTCTGGTTCTCTACCTTAGTCGAAAAAATTGGCAATCAGTGTGAAAACGTTACGATCGCATAGCTTGAGAGCCTATACGATAGTCACTCATTGCCTAAACGATCGCACACCAGCACCTAAACGATCGCACGCTAGTTCCTAAATGATCGCATAGTGTGCCGTGTTTTCTAAACAATCGTCTACCATTTACTAAATGATCGCTTAATAAAACCTACAAGATTGTGTGGCTTCTTCTAAACGATAAGTACATAGCTATACGATAGCTCTTTGCCTCTCTCAGTTGCTTATCGTCTACACGTTTTACTCTTTCTCCAACCTCTACTAAATTCACCAAAGACCATACTTTGGATTCTCACTCCAAGAATACCAAGGGCTCTATTTTGTGTCATCCCCGCTGTGTTCACTTGTTCGTAACTGTTCGTGTTGCTGCTGTTCATGTAGATGATCGTACTACTGCAGCCATCTTGTTTGCTAGGCAATAGAGTTCGTGTAGAGGTCTTCCGCTGCATAAAGGTTCCAAAGCTTGAAGAGGGTCTTCAACTGGTATGAGAACTCCTTCCTTTTATTTTTTAGTGTTCAAAGCATGCCTTTAATTAATGTGAATTTGCATAACTGTATGTTGGAATGTATGTGTTGTATTTCGATCATGATGAAATCGGAAAGATCCGAATGCGCTCATGGATGCTCTTCGTTAAGAGTTCCTTCAATTGGTATCAGAGCCAGGTTCTGATATTACAATTTCATTATTATAACAAATTACATATACATTCTTGGTGGGTGCATGTTTGCTCTATTTAATCATTAAATTGTTGTGGATGTGCGGATTAATGGATGTTTTCATGGATGTTAGCCTCGATTTGATTTAATTCTTTTACATTTGCAGTTGTTTGTAAAGGCCCCTGTGTTTTTAGGCATTAATAATTGTTATCGAGCCTGTAATTCAATGTCTATTTGAGTTTTAAGTCGATCGTGAAGAAGATCAGAGCAAGCGTTGCAGTTCTTCAAGGAAGAAGGCAATCGAGGGTTGATCGTATCGTGTAGTGATAGGGTACGCGATCACTGAGTATCGGGTCATGTAGACGATGGAATGCTCGCTTATTATTTAATGCGTGTGCGCACTAGATGATCGTTTAGGTCAGCAAGCTTCATTGCTTAGAAACTAACTAAACGATCACTTAGTAACGCAAGGTAAATTGTTACCTGTTGCTTCATTAAGCGATCGCATAGACGATCAAGCTTCGTAGCCTCAGGGTTGTCCACGCGATCGTTTAGCTTTTGTGCCTATCGTCTAATGCACGCTGGGCGATCATCTACCTTCGTTGATTCTTTAATAGCTTCATTTCATACTAATTTTCTCATGATGGAACTCTTATACAAGAGTACCTATGACTGGAAGCAGATCTTTCTAATTCATTGTGACAGAATTCTCACATATACATTCACACAAACAGATATGCATTAAACTACTAAAGTACCAGCATGCTTCCAGATAAATAAACAAGAGAACGAAGAATTTACCAGTTAAGACTCTCTTCACAGCAAATCTCTCTCTCTCCACGAACGGCCTCCTTGCGCTCTCGCTAGAACAATAGGCTATCATTCAGGAATACCCCGATCGTCTACCACGAACGGCTTCGCACGAACAGTAGGAAATTTGGACTACACTGATAACCGGCAGAAATGCACGTTATTACAGTGCTAAGTCATTAAACAATGCAGGTTTGCATTGATAAAATATATAAGATTGCGTCCAAAAAGCATTAAGTTCATGACATTGCAGTCACATGCGTTCATCGCATGAAAACAGTTAACTTTTGTATTTTTATGCAGTATATGCGTTGACGCAAAGCGAAAAATGCGATCACAAGAAAGCAACGGTCGAGCACAGTGTTACCGCAAGGCTTTACGGTGATTTATGCTTGCAAACGTCTGCTCAAAAAGGATTGCCGCATAGAGCCCCGCAACTTGGTGAGCGCATCTGGGTGAAAAGCATAATAAATCACGATGGGATAGAAAGTTGATGACGGTCGAGTCCGAATTAAGTTGGCAAGCCGCTAACGAACTATTGTAGCAAGTACACTCAACTTTTCGATGACAAATATTCGACGCATCAGACAGAAAATTAATATCATCCCATCAGTGCAATCATAAGAGCGAAGACGCCTTTCACCCCGAAGTTCTATAAATACTGAAGGCAACCTTCATAAAAGAAGTTCGGATAGTTAGAGAATTTTCCCTTAGATAGAATAGTCTTGTTCTTAGTTTTTATTTTATTTAAAGCGGAAGCGAGAGAAGCGAGATTGTGCCGAGAGATCGTTCTGATGAACTTGGAAGAGTGCCGAAAGCGTCAAGTTCAGAGAGAGGGCCAGCTCTTGTGGAAGCAGGAATATCTTTTGAACAGAATAGAGTTGACGGTGTAAAAGCCTTGGGAAGCAAGGGATTGCTACCAGGCTCTCTATCCTTATCTTCCATTGTCATTTTGTACTTAAACTTATCTATAGAAATGGAATTTACTTCTTTATATCTGTTCACTCTCTGTTTATTACGCATGCGTAGCTAAATCTACCGAATGGGTTAAGAAGCACTTAGCTAGCATAACTGGGGATCTTCATTCTATGCGATTATCTTGTATTATGTATGCATCATTCGCCCATTAGAGACACTCGGGAGGGTAGTCTAAGGGCAGAATCTAGGCTTGGAAAAGTTAGGTTAGAATCTAGGCTCGGGAGAGTCAGATTAGAACGCATAATCAAGAGATGGGAGCTTAGGAGCTTAGGAATAAACACTGTTTCCTATTAACGCATGCATCCTAGAGATAGGATATGATTGTGGGTGGTCATCTTGTCTTTGTGTGCATCTTGCATCATCGCATAGGAAAAGAGTAGAGACTTAGAAATAAGCTCTATGGACATTATTGCATTCAACACATGCGCCCTAGAACTAGAAGCACCGTGTTTGCCTTGGAAAATAATTTGTTGTCGCATGATCGCATAGTTTAACGCATTCCTAAGAAACGCTAGTGAAAGACCTTCTCAACCCGTTCCTCCGTATACTCAGTGTATCTACCGCATAATCGATCTTTTCTTAAATTTTTCGCATACATTTATTTTATATCGTAAACAACAACTCAAAACAACTATTTGATTATTTGGTTACCGCAAAGTCTTCTTAGAAATTATCACTGCATATTGTTTTTCCTAGTCCCTGAGTTCGACCCTGAACTTACCAGGAAACTCAGTGGGGTTATACTTGGATTCTGCTGAGAAAACTTGTTGCTCAACGCATTTCCATCACCGCATTTCATTCCATTATTTCATCACATAAAATAACGCATCAGACATCACCACTCGGAGCCCTTAGTATTCTCAGAGTAAGAATCCAAAGTGTGGGCTCTGTTCGGATTTGGTAGAGGGAAGGGGGAAAAGGTATTGTGTACAACGATCAAGCAAGTGAGAAAAGGCAAAGACTATTGTACAATCAAGATGCTTGATCGTTTAGGTGAGGTACACGATCATGCAGGAAAAGTTAGGCGATCGTCTATACGATCATTTAGTAAAGCTCGGGTGCTAAGCGACCGTTTAGAGAAGCGCGCGCGAGTGTAAGCGATCGTCTAGTAAACTGGAATTATCGTATAGGCTCTGAATTACTAAGCGATAGGATGTAGAACACACTGTGAGATAATCCGGCGTCTCTTTTCGATTTATTTGCAAAATGAAAATAATTTTCATTTTATTATTCAGTTACAAAACCGAATTGAACGTCCCACTATCGTATGGTTACGGAGAAAACACTGGACAATTATCCCATAACTGTCCAATTAATAAAATAATAAATATAATCATATTATATTCATAACCTATAGTTTGATATCATATATCAACCATAGTGTTTTCTCCTCCACTTGATATAAATCATATTTATATCCAATTTTCTCCAAATTAATGTATCTCATACATTTAGTCAATCATATCATATATAATATATAATCGAACTCCCTCTTGTCAATCTGAACATTTCAAACTCACCCAAAAAATAATTCTCAACTAGTATCCACGCTACCAAAGGGACCTTATGGACCTATGGTTCAAAGCTCCAACGGTACATGAATAGCTGACTAAACTTTTTAGCCACGAGATCCACCATCCGTTAACTGCCAAGCATTCCACTAAAGACCGACAATTGAACTCTTCTTACCATAGATATATTTCTGTGTTCATCGGATATAACCAATCATCAGTACGATAACCCTTCACAGATGCTCGTAAGTACAACTAGGCCAATTTATCATTTTGCCCATGTAGTTATATTTTACTCCTTAAGTACCACTGATCCTTCTAATAAATAATACAACATAATCCTACTATGTGTGAACACATCTCAAGCCATGAGAAAGTGTGTGGCACCACGTCGTTCACGTCCCGGGATCTGCCCTTAAGCGAGCAATCTATCTACTTACCCCTGCTTCAGGGAAGAAGTGAATTCCATCTTGTGTAGCTGAGTTCCCAGCTTCTAAATCAGACGAATCCCCAAAGTGTAGGTTTGAGTCGGTGACCTGACCACTTGCACCCATGCAAATCAAAGGACTGCCGTCAATGGCAGAAGTTCCCAACTCACTCAGGATTGAGGTCATGTTACCTATGGTCATCCTAGTAAAGTGAATTCTCTTTCATGAACAGTGTTATGTAATGAGACGTTCACACATAGCGATCAGGTCTTATACAAACTCTTTGTATAGGACGCCCTTACTCACATGTTCCCACACAAATAATCAGGATTAGACCATCTGTGGCAAGTCACAACATGATAGGCATCCTAATCAAGGAAGAATAAAAGAGTTGAAGGAGCTTCAGAGGTTAAGTTTGTTATGGAGGTTAGGGACCGCAACTGAATTTACTTTCAATTCTGTTCAGAAGTTGATCGTTTAAAGGAAGGAAGAAACAGAAAGGGACACACGGAAGTTTGCATAACTAGAGTTGGGAAGGTGAGCTCTCGAGAGTGGGAGTTCGGGTGTATCATCATGTAGTCTCTATCATAATGTGTCGATCATCACCTACTTCTTCTATGTGATCGAGTAGCAGAGCCCAACGATCGTTTAGTAGTTGGCAAGTGATCGTGTTGTAATCTGTAAACGATCGTGTAATATTTTGTAAGTGATAATTGCTAGAAATACAAGTTATTACAGCTCAAATAAGTAAAACAATGAGAAGAATGTGATGGTAAAATAGGCAATATCATGTCTAAAAGCGTTGAACTGAAAGGAATTGCGATTGCGAGCGCTCATCGCATAAAAGTAGTTAATTTACCTATTTTGTGCAGGTACAATGTGATGGCGCATATAAAATTGCGATCCAAAGGCACAACGCGTCAGCGCGCTTGAAGATTGCGATTGTAAGTCATGCGATCGTGAGAAGTTTCTTAAAAGGTGGCCGTATAAAGACCTCGCACCAAGATGACAGCATAATCAATCATGATGGGACGGAAAGCTGATAACAGTCGATTCTGAATTTAGTTGACAAGTCGTTAAAAGCCATACTGTAGAAAGTACACTCAACTTTTAGTGACTCAGTTTTCAGTGCCACTTTTTATCTACCTAGGACAAATAATGGTACAACATAGTAGGGGAATTAATGCCGCCCATCATTGCAATCATTAGCAAGAAAAGCTGCTTCACCTTGAAATCTATAAATACCGAAGGCCATCAGAGAGAGGAACTTAGTTAGTTAGTCTATTCATGCACATACTCATACATATATATAGTGAACGGAAAAGAGCAAGAAGTCGAGGAAGAAACCAAGAGAAATCTCTCCCAGACAGATCGAGAGACTGCTGGAAAGAAACATAAAGGAGAGAGGACCAACACTTGCGAGAGCAAGAATAAACAACTAGAACAGAGTTGGAGTGATAAAGAGTAGTGTAAAAGGCCACGGGAAGCAAGACATTGCTTACCAGGCTTCTTATTTCTCAAATCCATTAGTTATTTTGTAATTAGTACTTTATTTGTAGAAAATGGAAACCTCATTTCTATCTATGTTCAATCTCTCCATACCATGCATGAGTAGCTAAATTTCTGAATGGGTTGAGAAGTACTTAGCTAGCATGACTTAAGATTTACATTTTATGTGATCATCTAGTCTTATGTATGCATCATTCACCCTTTGGATATACTTGAGAGAGTAGTCTAAAGATAGAATCTAGACTTGAGAGAGTCAGATTAGAATCTAGGCTTGAGAGAATCGGATTAGAATCACATAAGCAAGAAGTAGAAACTTAGACATAAGTTCCATTGCTATTTACACATCGCATGCGCCCTAGAAATAGGAATGATGGTATGCGTTCACCTTGTTTTATGTGTGCATCATTCATCATCGCATAGGCAAGAGTAGAGATGTAGAAATAAGTCCTATCGACTGTTTTGGATATACATCGCATGCGTCCTAGAAATAGGAATCGTGGCATTTTGCATTGAGAAATGTAGTACTGATATTTGTGTATAGCATGATCGCATAACTTGTGCATAATCTTAGGAAATGTTAGCTAAACTCCATCTCAAGCCCTTCATCGTATACTCATTTTAACTCTATGCTTTCATCACTTTGCATTCAACTCTGTCGCATAGGAAACATCTCAATCAAAACACTATCCACTTCATTATTTTTACCACCACAATAGAATCTAAGAGTGTCGTATATCTACTTAGTAGTCTCTGTGTTCGACCCTGGACTTACCAAGAAACCTAAGAAGGCTTATACTTGGGCCTTGTTAGTAAGACGTGCATGATCACCGCATAACACACATCATTACAAACTCACACCATAACACATCATAATCTCACACATCAAGTTTTTGGTGCCGTTGCCGGGGACTACGGTATATATTGCGCTAACAACAAACCTCTTTGATTTTCTTTGCAGCTTTTGACCTCTATGCATTTCCATTCCTTCGGTAAGGAAAACGCAAGCGTCGCATCAATGAAGGACACGCTCCTAATCCCAATTACAACCCAAAGATCGAAAGAACATTTCGTAGAAGATAGAGAAACAGACGTTGACAACAAGGAAGTACTCCCAGAATGGCTAAATAACTGGAAGATCGAGCTGCGAATGCAAACAACATAATGGTAAATCCGATCCTACTGGCTAATGATTGCAATAGACCCATCCGGGACTATTTTTCACCTAACTTTAATGATTTCTCCCCAGGAATCATGACGTCAGCATTAGATGGATCAAGGTTTGAGATGAAGTTGGTAATGTTACAGATGATACAGATAGCAGGACAGTTCAGTGGACGGCATGGTGAAGATCCGCACACCCACCTACGAAGCTTCATTGAAATTTGTAACACTATAGAGAATGCCAGAAGAAGGAAGTTAATCACAAATTTTAAACAAGAAGAAGACGAATCACTCAGTGACACATGGCGAGGTTCAAGAGATTAGTGCGTGACTGCTCGCACAATGGACTGTCAGATTGCCTCCAAATAGAGATTTTCTACCATGGACTAAATCCCGCATCGCAGATGGCTGCCAATGCGGCAGTAGCAGACGGTCTGCTCGACAAGACTTATGGTGAGGCAAAGAAAATTCTTGATCGCATATCAAAATACCATGAAGATTGGCAAGAAAGCGATCAGAGAGCAAAACCCAGAGAATGTAACGCAAACAATAGTGTCATCACATCTTTGCAAAATCAGATGAATGCGATGATATATTTATTACAGGGCATCGCAATCAACAATTCTAGAACACAAAGAAGGCAAGTCAACGCAATAGAACAGACATGCACCAGCTGTGCTACATGTAGAGAATCGCATTCGGTTGAAGAGTGTCCACAAAATCCGCAGTCAATCTACTTTGTCAAGAACAAACCTTTTTCAAACATATACAACCCTGGGTGGAGAAACCACCCTAATTTTGCTTAGAAAAATAACCAAAAACAAGGCTATCAACATATGGCGCAAAAAGAAGGATTACCAGGATTTTTCCAACGAACTGACGGTCAATAGCAACAACAAGCCAGCAGCTCTCAAGCACCACCATCATTCTCTCTAGAGAACCTGTTAAAATAGTACATCGAAAAGAATGAGACGATCCTCCAGAACCAGGCGACTTCCATCCGCAATCTAGAAATCCAAATAGGACAGATTGCAGGAGAGCTAAAAAATAGACCGTAGGGGACCCTACCGAGCTCAACTGAGCTCCCACGCAACCCAAGGAACACAAGGAAAGAATAGTGCCAAGCAGTCACCCTACGAAGTGGAAAGACGACAGCGAAAGTTAGGAAGGAGCCTAGCAGGACCGATCCAAATGAGATGGAATCAAAGAAACCGTTGACGAAGAATGAGTCAGAAGAGCTCGCGATTATGGAACCTGAAGTTACGACCACCTTTAAGCCTCTAGACCATGAAACAGTGAAAGTGCAGCTACAGCCATTCCCGCAAAGATTGAAAAAAAAGCAAAACAACGAAGGTCAGTATCATCGCTTCCTGGAAATATTAAAACAACTACACATCAATATTTTGTTTAAAGAAGCAATAGAGCAGATGCCAAAATATGCCAAGTTTTTTAAGGATATGGTGTCGAAGAAAAGAAGCACAAGAAAATTCGCTACGGTGGCCTTAACGCAAGAGTCAAATATTATAATCCCACTGAATATGCACGACCCAAGAAACTTTACGATACGCTGCTCAATAGAAGGGATCTACATTAGTCAAGCATTATGCGATCTTGGGGCAAGTATAAATTTAATGCCCCTTTCAATCTTCAAACAATTGAATGTAGGACGGCTGACACCCATGACGGTGACTCTCTAGCTTGCAAACAGGTCCCTAGTACACCCGGAAGGAAAGTTGAAGGATGTCTTGGTCACAACCGATAAATTCATTCTACCTGCAGACTTCATCATTCTACATTATGCGGCAGACAAAGAGGTGCCAATCATTTTGGGACGACAAACCATTCTTGTCTACTGGTCGTGCTCAAATAGATGTGCACAAAGGAGAGATCATGATGAGCATCAATGGAAAGAAGCTCAAGTTTAACATCATCAAGGCGATGAAGTTTCCAGAAGATGAAGGCCTATCAGATTCTGACAATGAACACCGTTGCGATGAAGAGTTGGAGTCCGAAGAAGAAGATGAAGAGAGAGAGGATGCGACAGTATCTTTAGAAATCTGTCATGTAATAACAGAAACAGTGAACAATGAAGAAAAGTTGAATTTGAATGAAGAGAGAAAAACACAGAAATCATCCTTAGAGAAACCACCCATATTGGAGCTAAATACTCTACCAAATCATTTAAAGTACATTTTCCTTGGCCAGAATGGAACCTTGTCAGTGATAATATCCTCTGAGCTACCAGAAGAAAAAGAAAATGCACTGCTCATTCTGAAAAAATATATTAAAGCAATCGAATGGACACTTGCGGATATCAGAGGAATTAGCCCGACGTACTGCATGCACAGAATTCGACTCGAAGAAAACTAGAAAGGCTCTATAGAACCTCAACGCAGATTGAACCCTGCAATGAAAGAGGTTGTTAAAAAAGAAATTATTAAATAGTTGGACGCCGACATCATATATCCTAACGCCGATAACACGTGGGTCAGCTCCGTGTAATGCGTTCCCAAGAAGGGCGGAATGACAGTAGTCCCGAACATAAACAATGAGTTAATCCCCATGAGGACCGTCACTGGCTGGCGGATTTGTATGGACTACCGGAAGCTCAATGCGGCGACGAAGAAAGATCACTTCTTTTTACCTTTCATTGATCAAATGCTGAACCGACTAGTAGGAATGACTACTTCTGTTTTCTTGATGGGTTTGCGGGCTACAACCATATTATGATCGCACCAGAAGATCAGGAAAAGACCACATTCACCTATCCGTACGAAACGTTCGCTTTCCGTCGCATGCCTTTCGAACTATGCAATGCACCGAGCACGTTTTAAAGGTTTATGATGGCAATCTTCTTCGAGTACTTGGAAGACTCGGTCGAAATCTTTATGGACGATTTCTCAGTTTATGGGCAAACGTATGAAGTCTATCTGAAAACTCTGAGAGGATATTAAAAAGATGCAAAGAGACCAATCTGGTGCTGAATTAGGAGAAATGTCATTTCATGGTTAACGAAGGAATTATGCTCGGGCACAAGGTTTCAAAGGAGGGGCTCGAGGTGGATAAAGCAAAAATTTAGGCCATTGCAAAACTTCCACCTCCAGCAAGTGTGAAGGCTTTAAGGAGTTTCTTAGGATATGCAAGGTTCTAAAGACGATTTGTGAAGGACTTCTAAAAAATAGCTCGATTGTTGAATGCGTTGCTGGAAGCTGGCAGAATTTTTTACTTTGATCCACAATGCATCACCGCAGTCAAAGCACTGAATGACGCATTGATTACAGTGCGCCTATTTTGATTGCATCCAACTAAACAAGCCATTCGAGCTGATGTGCGATACCAACGGTTATGCGATCGGTTATGCAAGCAAAACATTGAACTCCATGCAAGCAAACTACACCACCACAGAGAAGGCGCTTCTAGTTGCAATATTTTCAATTGAAAAATTCAGACCTTACTTGTTTGGATCCAATGTTATAATCCACACCGACCACTTGACAATATGATATTTAATGACCAAAAAGGATGCGAAGCCGAGGCTAATCCGAAGGGTTCTCCTCCTTCTAGAATTCAATATGGAGATAATCGACCGCAAGGGAACAGAGAACCATGTCGCTGACCATTTATTGAGGTTAGGTAATTCTGAAGTGGACTGCATTCAATCGGAGGTAAATGCATCCTTCCCAGACGAATAATTGCTTAAAATTGAAGAACTACCCTGGTATGCAGTTATTGTCAATTGCTTGGTCTGCAAACAGTTTCCGAAAAAGTACACATCCCACCAAAAGAAGTGGCTCATTCATGAATGTAAATCTTAATACTGGGATGAGTCAAATCTTTATAGAAGGGAACTAGATCAAATCTTGAGACTCTGTGTGCCAGAGACTGCTTTTCAGCATATACTTTTTCAATGTCATGACTCACCCTATGGCGGACATTTCGGGGGATAGCGCACAGCAGCAAAAATTTTTCAGAGCGGGTATTACTGACCAACTCTATTTAAGGATGCGCGAGACTATTCTATGAAATGCGATAAGTGTCAATGCACTGGAAACATTTCAGAGAAAAATGCGATGTCGATGAACATCATATTGGAATTGGAACTTTTCGACGTTTGAGGCATAGACTTCATGGGACCATTTCCACCATCAAATGGTCATAAATACATTCTGTTGGCTGTCGATTATGTCTCCAAGTGGATTGAAGCGGTATCATGCGTCGCAAACGATGCGGCAACAGTCTCCAAATTCTTGCAAAGAAATATTTTCACTCATTTTGGTACCCCACGTGCCATAATAAGTGATGAAGGAACCTACTTTGTCAATCGTATCATTAATAAACTGCTGCTCAAATACAATGTCCATCATAAGATCGCCACCGCATATCACCCCTAGAAAAATGGACAAGCCGAGGTTTCTAATAGAGAAATCAAGTTGATTTTAGAAAAGGTGGTGAATCCCTCACGAAAGGACTGGACCATGAAGCTTGAAGATGCCTTGTGGGCATATAGGACTGTCTATAAAACACCCATAGGCATGTCCCCGTATGCGTTGGTGTTTGGAAAGGCATGTCATCTACCACTGGAATTAGAGCATAAGACGTTGTGGGCAGTGAAGAAGCTTAACTTTGATTTGAAGGCTGCAGGGGAGGAGAGGAAACTTCAGTTACTCGAGCTCGACAAATAGAGACTACACGCGTATGAAAATGCCAAAAGCTACAAAGAACGTACGAAGCGTTGGCATGACAAACGTTTGTGTGAAAAGAATCTCCAGGTAGGTCAGAAGGTCTTACTGTTCAATTCTAGGCTATGACTCTTTCTGGGAAAATTGAAATCACGGTGGTCCAGACCATTCATAATTAAAGAAGTATTCCCGAAGAAGGGACCAACGCATTTAAGGTAAATGGACAAAGAGACAAGATGTATCATGGAGAAGATTTTCAACGCGAGAAAACCTCCGTGGACCTGAGGAATCCAAAATGAAGAAGAAATGAGTAGTCCCTATGTTGACAAGCGGCACACACTCATCAGGGACGAATCTTTTTTTTAGTATCCTTTTGATATTTTTTTTCTTTCATGAATCTATCTTACTTTTGCATGATCACTACTCTTGAGAATTGCCAACTCTTTTGTTCATACTTTTTATCCTCTTGACATTTATCACTGATCGTAGTAAACAATTGTGATGGAGCAATGCGATAACCACAAACACGTGACCGGTTTGAGCAGCCCATCGCAATCAAGGAATCAACCCACCACAAGAAAGGATGCTATCAAAACTTATGCGGGCGACAAAGCAAATTTGGGAGTTGTATCTTTCCTTGCTTCATCTCATTTCAGTTTTTCACTTCTCGTATTTCAATTTAATATTGCTAAATTCTATTATCACATATTCTTAGTTTGACTCAATCTGGAATTTTTTATTACTTTATTTAGTCGTCGCATTCTTCCCTGTGCCAATTATGACTTTGAGGATGAAATCATGCCTTTATTTCTTACTGCATGTACTAGAGTCATTAATTTCAGGACAATCAATTCATGAAAAATTTCTAAAATTTAGCGGTCCATCAGCTTTCCTTCAAGATTTTTACAAAATTTCTTAAGTTCATCGCATGAGTTATTTTGTCTCTCAGTAATAGGGACATTGTTGTGTGTAAATTTGGGGGTGTTAGTATTGTTATTTTCAATCTTGTTACTTTTAGAAATTCAAAAAAAAAATAATAATAATAATATCATATAACGTTGAGATCGGATCCTGCTCGTAGTTGGATGTCTGCATGACACCCTGGGGACAATCCAAAACGAAGGTGGGAATCGTGATCAATGCATAAACCAAGTGATCGCAACTCCGCTGCCAAATAAAGAGATGGCATGAGTTTTGACTGAGGAAGAGCGCCTTGCTTGTAATTAGATGTCCACATGAAACCCATGGGGGCAAGCCAAAACGAAGGTTGGGCACTCGGATCAGCGCAAGATCACAAAACGAATATCTGAATCGCGCAAGGGTAAAAATTGTGGTCCTTAAAGATTAGAAATATTTTAAGAAGAGATCAGGATAGAAATTAAGAAGGCATTGGTTTATGAAATTGGAATAAGGCACCTTGAGAAGTCTAGGTATGGTAAAGGCAATTGACTTTTTAAAGAAAATCTCTAGTTGATGCTTGAGGACAGACATTGTTTTAAATTTGGGGGTGTGATAACTGGTAGAAATACAAGTCGTTACAGCTCAAATAAGTAAAACAATGAGAAGAATGTGATGGTAAAATAGGCAATATCATGTCCAAAAGCGCTGAACTGAAAGGAATTGCGATCGTGAGCGCTCATCGCATAAAAGCAGTTAATTGACCTATTTTGTGCAGGTACAATGTGATGGCGCATATGAAATAGGGATCCAAAGGCACAACGCGTCAGCGCGTTTGAAGATTACGATCGCAAGTCATGCGATCATGAGAAGTTTCTTAAAAAGGTTTCCGCATAAAGATCTCGCATCAAGGCGACAACATAATAAATCATGATGGGACGAAAAGCTGATAACGGTCGATTCCGAATTTAGTTGACAAGCCGTTAAAAGCCACACTGTAGCAAGTATACTCAACTTTCGGTGACTATTAAACGGTGCAACAAAGTAAGGGAATTAATGCCACCCATCATTGCAATCATTAGCAAGAAAAGCTGTTTCACCTTGAAATCTATAAATACCGAAGGCCATCAGAGAGAGGAAGTTAGTTAGTTAGTCTATTCACACACATACTCATACATATACATAATTAACGGAGAATAGCAAGGAGTCGTGGAAAAAGCCAAGAGAAATCACTCCGGGACAAATCAAGAGACTTTCAGAAAGCAACTCAAAGGAAAGAGTGCCAACACTTGCGAGAGCAAGAATACATAACTAGAACAGAGTTGGAGTGATAAAGAGTAGTGTAAAAGGCCACGGGAAGCAAGACATTGCTTACCGGGCTTCTTATTTCTCAAATCCATTTGTTATTTTGTATTCAATACTTTATTTGCAGAAAATGGAAACCTCATTTCTATCTATGTTCAATCTCTCCATACCAAGCATGAGTAGCTAAATTTTTGAATGGGTTGAGAAGTACTTAGCTAGCATGACTTAAGATTTACATTTTATGCGATCATATTGTCTTATGTATGCATCATTCACCCTTTGGATATACTTGAGAGAGTAGTCTAAAGATAGAATCTAGACGTGAGAGAGTCAGATTAGAATCTAGGCTTGAGAGATTCTGATTAGAATCAAATAAGCAAGAAGTAGAAACTTAGACATAAGTTCTATTGCTATTTACACATCGCATGCGCCCTAGAAATAAGAATGATGGTATGCGGTCACCTTGTTTTATGTATGCATCATTCATCATCGCATAGGCAAGAGTAGAGACGTAGAAATAAGTCCTATTGACTGTTTTATGTATGCATCATTCATCATCTACCCCGTATTTCATATTTCATAGCTAAAGAAATTGGTTGGTCAGCTAGGAGGTGAATCGTCTATGGATTCTTTAGTCGATGAAAATCATACTTGTCTATCGAAACCAGAAGTTGTTTTGAGCTCTCGACCTGGGCTGTCACAGTGGGGACATGAAGTTTTAGTGAAGTGGAAAGGTTTTCCGGAGCACGAGGTGACTTGGGAGGTACTCGATGATTTCCTGAATCAGTTTCCAGCATTTTACCTTGAGGACAAGGTAGAGGTGAAGCGAGGAGGTAATAATAGGCATCCTAATCAAAGAAGGAAGAATAAAAGAGTTGAAGGAGCGTCGGCAGTTGAGTCTATTATGGAGGTTAGGAACCGCAACTGAATTTACTTTCAATTCTGTTCGGAAGTTGATCGTTTAAAGGAAGGAAGAAATAGAAAGGGACACATGGAAGTTTGCATAACTGGAGTTTGGAAGGTGAGCACTCGAGAGCGGAAGTTTAAGTGTATCATCGTGTAGTCTCTATCATAGTTTGCCGATCATCATCTGCTTCTTCTAAGTGATGAAGTAATAGAGTCCAGCGATCGTGTAGTAGTTGGTAAGCGATCGTGTTGTAATCTGTAAACGATCATGTAATATTTTGTAAGTGATCGTGTAAATGTATGTAAGCGATCGTCTAGTATTACTTAGCGATCGTGTAGAATTTGTAAACGATTGTTTAACATTTGGTAAGCGATCGAGTAATAACTATAAGCCTTACCCCTGAAATGGCAGTCATATTGAGCCGACGCTGTTGAGTCAACCCTCACCTATGCAAATCTAAGTGTAATCCCGAATAAACAGGAGTTCATAGTTAGCTCAGGATTAAGGTCAAGTTATCTAGGTCATTGCTTTGAAATAGTCAGTCTTAAACAGTAAACATAGTTATAAAATAAGAGTGACTCATTTCGTGGTCTGATCTTATACAAACTCTTTTGCACAAGGACACCCCCACTTCTCATGTCCAACATGAACAAATTAGGATCACTTTGTTTGTAGCCATTTACAATGCCTTGTAACAACTAAAGAGCAAGCTGCATCCAATAGTGTTACTATAATAAGGTACCCAATCTTATCCATATACTATAGATCATTTTGACTATATACTCGAACCTGATCGACCTTTATGTCTCCACATAAAGTTCAAGTTTTCATCCAATAGTCAAGGGAGTTTTAGGTTTATTGGATTTCTATTCAATTAATAGATCTATTCAATAACATCTTTATTGAATTTTCAGAATAAGTTCCATTGTTTACATACTATGAGTTTTAGGATATAAAACCCAACAAACTTCCACTTAGACTAAAACTCCAGTGGTGACTTATATATCCGATATATAAGATTGAGTTTCTGAGTTTTACGGAGAGATACAATAAACTAGGGTATCCCATTTGATATCTCTATACTCGGTATTTCTCCCACTTGCCCTAGGTTATCTGGCATTCGTATTCCTACTAGGTAATTCTCAAACATTTTAGCTGAGAGAATTATTTTAAAAATTGTTAGTATACAATAGGCTTTTAAATAAAACTATATGGTGATGCATCTTATTCTCAATAATGGCCAGGAAGCATCTTTCCTCCTACTACATTAAGGTACTCTCAACACTTTGAGCAAGATGCATCTGACCTGTCTTAACAACTCTTTGTTAACAGTCAGATCTAGAAATCTTTTAAACTTTCTATACTCTTATCTAGCCATTTAAATATCCAAATATTTAAAAATGGTTTTTAACAATTTGATTCTTAACAGAGGTTGCTAGAACAAACATAATTTTTTAAAATGAATATTTCATTTATCACAAAAATATATACAATTTGTTCTTTACAAGATAAAAACAAGTAAAATCAAGTAGCAACTTCTCCCGCTGAATGAGCTGAGCAAATGGTCCCAGGGTCAAGTTAGCCTGGTTACCTTTTCTCTGCTCTGTCCTCAACAAGATATTGAGGGTATTGTCTCCTCCAATGCCCTTCTTCGTTGCAGTGGAAACATTTCCCTTTATCTGCAGCGTTATCCTTGCCTTTCTTTCCAGTAGGAACCTTCTTCTCTTTCCCTTTGCCCTTCTTCACAAGAATATTCTTACTCTTTGTAGAGGAGGCAACATCAGGCTTGGAGGACATTCCTCTCTTCTTGGCAGTATTAACATTTACTTCTGACACCAAAACCTTTGTTCCCAACAATGTCTGGTAAGCCTGTAGCTCATTCAGTTGAGTAATCAAGTTGTATTCAATTTTATTCATCAATGCATTCGTACAGAATTACAAAAAACTCTTCGAAAGAGATTCTAGAATAAAACCAACTTGATTCTTCTTGTCAATGACAGCACCGTTTACTTCTGTCACATTAAAGTAGACCATCATGTCCAGGACATGTTCACAAACATTGGTCACAACTTTCATGCAGTTGTTGTAAACGTACTTAATGGCATCATGCCTCAAGGTGAAGGATGGTTATCCAAACATCCCTCGTAGAGATTCCATAATCTTTTTGGCAGTACTTATATTCTCATGCTTCTTTTGTCAACACATCAGATAAGCTGCGAGGATATAAACATGGGCTATATCATTAACCCTGACCCATCTGTCATATACATCCTGAACATTTCAATTAGTGTTAGAGCTAAGAATGGGAGGACAATCCTCAGTTAAGACAAACCGAAAATCGTCTATCACAAATATCATGTTCAAATTTGATTTCCAATTTATGTAAATATCCCCGATGAATTTATCTAACGCCAACTCTTGTATTAATGAACTCATCAATCTGAAATTTTAAATCCAATCAATTTTTAGAAATTTTAATAATGTACCCAAGATTATTCTTTTGCATCGATACTACATCAAGACATTCCTGACTAAATACTACCTCCAGAATAACTCATCTTCCGATAGTCATTTAGGTACCTCTTTTGGTCAGACATTATTAACACTTAATAATTTTGTAAGTGTAGACCCGTCGTTTCCGGATTTTACAGAACGGTATGAGTATGCCACTAAAATAGAAGACAATACCCAAGACGGAACTATAAAACCCTATCCATTTTATTGAAGTTTGGGTTGTTCTGAATCCTATGTTACAACCCTCCATAGGAATAGTCGTCGTTAAACGACT
Organism: Benincasa hispida; assembly: GCF_009727055.1. NCBI lineage: Eukaryota > Viridiplantae > Streptophyta > Magnoliopsida > Cucurbitales > Cucurbitaceae > Benincasa > Benincasa hispida. Next base: position 37,557,962 of record NC_052360.1, on the reverse strand, counting down.
AGCAAAGGGCCACTTAAAGCTAACCAGTAGGCGCAACATAGGAATCTCACGATTCAGACTAATGGAGGAGACCGCAAGATATGTTGACACATTTCCTTCACCCACATACTATGAACTACTTCCTTCGTTCACCTTGATATTGACTCATACAAAACAATTTCCGTAGGGATATCACTTCCAAGGTGACACGAAGCATCATATGAAACTCACGGTGTGAACTATGTGGAGACGTGACAGTTAAAATCGTACACTGAATTTCTGTTTGAACAGCTTCCCCTTATTCACTAGAGTCTAAATTTAAGCTTAAAAAAATACTTTCCGTAGGGAGGTTACTTCCAAGGTGACACGAAGTACCGCTTAAATCTAGACTGTGAACTCTTAAGGATGCGAGAGCTAAGAATAACATACCGTGTATGTTATTAATCTCTCGCTGAAGTTTTCTAATAACTCTATTATACAGAAGTTATTCACTACCACTGAAGTGTTCTAATTTTTGGGTAAACTTAATACTTAGGTTCTTTTTCGGCTAATAAAAAAAACCCTAAGTCTATGTGGTTTATCCAAGTATAACTCTTATAAATGGACTTAAACCTACGATGTCTAGGTGATAAACCCTTTTATTACCTACATTGCTCACGAATACTCATAAAACTGGTTACCAACACTCAATTATTCGACCATAATCCCCAGGTAGGAGGTATTTCGTAGACTGTCAACTTAAATACCCCCAACCTTCGACAGGATTATATATCAGTTGAGTTTGTAACCTTAGTTTTACAAGTTTATCGACCTATTTCAACTAATTAAAACAAGTGGTTAACCTACGTGAGCATGCAACTGTTCTTTGTTATGGATTTTAAATGTCTAACCCAATTTTATATCAGCTTATAAAACTTTAGACATGCTAAACATCCACAACATACAGGCATTCAATATCTAATAGAACATTTATATTAAATACAAGAAATCCTAACATGCATACTATATATTATAACAAATTATAACATACTTTCAATGCATGTTGCATGCTTCCTACGGTGGGATTTTAAATCTAAATGGCATACTGTATGCACATAGAAGATTTATTTAATTATAACATACATCCAATGCATAAATAATTAAACACAGGCTGATATGGTTTTAGTTTTGGCAAAAACAAGCAAACAAAGCCTAACTTTTACAAAAACAGCTTCAACACCGCTCGAACCGCTCTAAAACTGCTTGAACCGGACCAGCAAAGTCTGAACCAGGCCACCACAAACTATTTGAAGCTGAACCGAACCAAACCTCAAGAGAATCGGCGAACTAGCTGCTCTTGCTCTCGCTCAAAATCTCGCTAAGGCTGATCATTTAGCAATGATGACCATCGTTATGTGTTTGGCCTGATCGTTTAGCGTTTGCTTGATCGTTTAACAACTAACGCCTATCGCTTAACAAAGCTACACGATCGTATAGTGTCATTGTCTAGTACCGAAGGACACTACATGATCGCTTAGTGTCAAACACTATCACATAGCTCCATCGTTTAACACGAACAATTTACTACACGATCGTTTAGCTCCCATCGTTTAGTGCACGCACGAGGTAAGTGATCGCCTAGTGCTATCGCATAGCTCTCGACGCATCACCCAGCTGTCGCGCATAGGTAAATGATCGCTTAATGATATCGCTTAGAATTTGAAGGCATCACTTAGCTGCCACATATAAGTAAACGATCACTTAATGCATCGCTTAGCATTTCAACGCATCGCTTAGTTACCGCATAGAGGTAAACGATCGCTTAGTGCTATCGCATAGCAACTCAACGTATCGCTTAGCTCTCGATAAAAGGTAAACAATCGTGGTAAGTGATCGCTCAGCGCCATCGTATAGCTCTTCGCCGCATCGCTTAGCTCCCACCCGAAGCTACATGATTGTATAGTGCTATCGTATAGCAATACAACGCATCGCTTAGCTCTCGAGGTAGACGATCGTCTAGCGCACAATACCTAAACGATCAATGCCTAAAGCTACACTATCGTTTAGCTTTTCCTACACATCGTCTAACGCATGAAGCTAAACGATTTCTTAACTACTGAAGCTCAACAACGTTATGAACAGAGGCTGATCGTCTGGAATCTGCAACTCGGCCTCTTCGCTTGTTCTTCAAATTACAGCTTAATTTCAACACTAATGACTCCAAATAAATTACAGACTTTTGGGAACACATTAAAGCTCATCAAACAAGAGCCAATTACAAATTTAAATGAAAAATGAAGAGAAAATAAAGGCCAAAACTCAGAAAACCATATCAGTACAGCAGTTTCATATTTTCATATAAAACACCCACCAAACCAGAATTAAACTGAATTGAATGCTTATTTGATGTTTTGATACCAATTGTTGGATCAACACCAGCATGCAGCGGAAGACATCAGGATTCATAAGCACTCGAATTGATTAATTTTGGCAGAAAAGAAACATGCTAAAACAAAGTTTAATGGGTTTCAAGAACATACCTTGGCCGAACCATTGAAATCTTGATTTCCAGCTGCCAATTTCTCCAAATCTTTGTATAGACCACCACAAGATCTTCCCTACTATCCTCTTGGTGCTCTAGATTGAGTTGTGGGACTCAAAATAAGCTAGAATCAAAGAGAATTTTGGAGAAAGCTCATTTTATCAACCCAAAATGAAGAACACCTTCTTCATCCGAATTTTTAGAAAATTCATTTGGTTGCATCACCTTCACTTCACTCCAATCTCTTCAATATATTGCAGACTATCATGCAAAGAGATTTGCTGCATGGGATGCAGCTCATGCTTAGAGTTTAATGAAGGAAGAGATGGGTTCATTGTAAGCTACTTTGAAGATGAACATAAAGAAAAAAACATTTCTCATTTTTGTGTAATTTTCATTTCCAAAATCCAATTTTGATTTTAAAATCATATTTTATTTCTAAAATCAAAATTTATTAATTTTATAAATTAATTTTACAAATTAATTTCATAATTTAATTTTATAATAAAATTAATAAATAATTATTTAAACAATTTAAATGATTCTAATTAATTTAATATCCAATCTTAAATTAATTCTTACACAAATTCATGTTCATATATTTAAATCATATTTAAATATATATTCTCCAATTTTGTTTGATTCTAATTTGAACATTTCAAATTAACTTATCACGCTACTCTAAAGCTAATCCACTTTCGAGCTAGTAGGGGAACCTCGTGGACCTACAGATTATGGACTCCAACGATCTGATATTAATCGGCTAAACTCATTAGACCGATATAACCCCCATTCGTTAACTAATGGGTCACTCCACTAAAGCCTATAATTGAACTCCTCTCACTGTAGATATATTATATCCACTCGATATAACCATGATTAGTAAGTTAACCCTTTACAGGTTGTTCGTAATAACGACTAGGTCAAATCTCTATTTTGCCCCCGAAATTATCTCTTGTTCCTTAAGTCCCCACTGATCCCCTAATGAACAATTCTTTTGTGATCCAATCAATAAAACTGAGCCCCTCTCATGTCAAATGAGACAGGGGGATCCCATGTTCAAGCCCTAGAATCAGCACTTAAGGGAACAACCTCTCTATTATTCCTATATTGGGTAGGAGTGAATTCCCTCTTGCACCCTATGTCCCCAGCTATCTATCCAATCTTACCCTTGAAATGGCAGTCATATTGAGCCGACACTGTTGAGCCAACCCTCACTTATGCAAACTAAGGGTAATCCTAAATAAACAGGAGTTCATAGTTAGCTCAGGATTAAGGTTAAGTTATCTAGGTCATCGCTTTGAAATAGGCAATCTTAAACAGTAAACAACATTATAAAGTAAGAGTAACTCATTTCATGGTTCGATCTTGTAAAAACTCTTTTGCACAAGGACACCCCCACTCCTTATGTTCAACATGAACAAATTAGGATTACTTCGTTTGTAGCACTTTACAACTCCTTGTAACAACTACAGAGCAGGTTGCATTCAATAGTATTACCAGAATAAGGTACCCAACCTTATCCATATACTATAAATCATTTTGACTATCTACTCGAATCTGATCTACCTTTATGTCTCCACATAAAGTTTAAGTACTCATTCGATAGTCAAGGGACTTTTAGGTTTATTGGATTTCTATTCAATTAATAGATCTATTCAATAACACCTTTATTGAATCTTCAGAATAAGTTCCATTATTTACATACCACAAGTTTTAGGACATAAAACCCATATTTCATCAATTTTACTGATCATTATTCAAGATATAGGTATGTTTATTTAATGCAACATTTAGTCTAAATCCTTTGAAAAGTTCAAAGAGTTCAAGATAGAAGTCGAAAGTGCATTAAATAAAACAACTAAGACATTTCGATCTGATCGAGGTGGAGAGTTTTTGGATCTAATATTCCAGAACTATTTGATACAACTAGAATTGTATCCAAACTCTAGGCATCTGGTACACCTCAACAAAATGGTGTATCAAAAAGGAGAAATCGAAACCTGTTGGACATGGTTCGGTCTATGATGAGTTACACTTCCTTACATGATTCGTTTTGGGGTTTTGCAGTACAAACTACAGCGTACATTTTGAACTGTGTTCCATCCAAAAGTGTTACCAGAATACCTTTGGAATTCTGGAATGGTCATAAAGCTAGTTTACGTTATTTTAGAATTTAGAGTTGCCCAACACACGTGCTTGAGGCAAATCCAAAAAAATTGGAACCTCGTTCAATACTATGCCTATTTGTGGTATACCCCAAAGGAACAAGAGGTGGTTACTTCTTCGATCCTAAGGAAAATAAAGTGTTTATATCGACAAATGCTACTTTTCTAAAAGAATACCACATAAGGGAGCGCAAGCCCTGCAGTAAGGTTATGTTGAATGAAATTTTCAATGAATCTATTGAGCATTCAATAAAAGTTATTGAAGAACCCAATACCTCAACAAGAGTTGTTTAAGTTGGATCATCTAGTATGTTGAATCCACCTCAAGTGTTAAGGGAACCTCGAAAAGATGGCTCGGATAACAATTGTAGGGGTGAAAGCCTTAGCATAGTGGAAGACACAAAACCATTACTCGTTATTTGATTTAGGTATTCTAAGATACCTATACACTGGAAAATTCTAGAAAATAATATAGAGACCAAAATTAAGCAACCTCCAGTAAAAATATCCTAGGTTAAGCATACAATTCAATAATTATACAGAAAAGGAGATAGAAATCTTACATTTGTAGAAACCTCTATTAAATTCGCCAATTCTCCAATTGATTGAAATCAATACCACCAGAAGGCTATAATTTTATTCTCTAAGAAACCTTGAGGTCTGGTTTGTGGAAACTAATAATTGTGGGAAAGGGGGGGGGGGGGTGTGGGATTTTGTTTTTGGAGAGAAAAAACTTCACACAACATTTATGTGTTTCCAAAAAAACTATCACCTGCATCAATCACCTCCTACATACGTTTTATCGAAAGGAGAGAGAGAATGAAACGTGGGAATCATCCCACATTTCTGTTAACTCCCTGTGTGGAAGTTAACTTTTAATTAAATTAATTTAATAATGAATATTTAATTAAATATTATTTAATTAATAATTTCATTTAAATCATATTTAAATGAAACATCTCTCACATAACCTATAGGTTTAATTCAATTAATTTGATTAAATTAAATTAAATTAAAATTATTTAATTTTCTAATTAAATATTTACGAAACTAAATATCAAATATTTTATTTATCCTACATTTGAATCATATTCAAATTTATTTTTCTCATAACCTATAGTTTTAATATGCATCTCATATGCATTAATTTTAACTTATAGTTTTAATATGAATCCAATTCATATTAAAATAATATTTGAACTCCTTCAAATATTTAGTTCTCCCCTAAGTTAATTTTGAATCATATCCAAAATTAAACTTATAAATATAAAGTTTAATTAAAATATAAACTTTGTATCATAATATATCATTATACATAATTTTCCTAAGTGAATTTGAACATTTCAAACTCTATTCAAGACATAGTTACCTCAATTCCCCTTACAAGCTAGGAAGGGGACCTCTTGGACCTACAGACCAGAAGCTTCAATAATATGAAATTAATTAGTTAAACTTATTAACTAAATTAATCAATATTCGTTAACTGTGGGTACACTCCACTAAAGACCCATAACTGCACTCTTCTCGCTACAAATATATTTCTATGTCCACGGGTATAGACCAATAACAGCAAGTTAGTCCTCCACGAGTGTTCGTAATATCAGTTAGGTCAAATTACAGTTTTACTCTTGGGTTACCTCTGTATCCTTAAGTACCAGTGCTCCTCTAATGAACAACCTGTTTATGGTCGACCAATAAATAAAAATCCTCTCGAGCTAGTGAGAGGGTAGGACTCTTTGTTCATGTCCTAGAGACACCATTTAAGGGAACATCATCTACTTACCCTAAAGTCAGGAAGGACTGAAATCCATCATGTATTATTATGTTCCCAACTCCCCACTCGGTCTTGTCCCCCAAATGGTAGACTTATTGAGTAAGTGAATTGGCCACTCTCACCTATACAAATCTGAGGACAATCCCTCGTGAACAGGAGTTCATAATACACTCAGGATTAAGACTAAATTGCCTAGGTCATCCTATTGAAATAGAAACATAACTAATCGACAGTGTTACATCTAGTTGTTACTCTTTCGCAGTCTGGTCTTACGCAAAATCATTGCATAAGATACCCCCACTCGCACGTCACCTACAAGAATATGTTGGATCATTACATTTGTATCAAATCGAAAGTAGGTCGTATCCATAATGTCACCAGGATAAGGTATCTAACCTTATCCCTATATTATAGACCCTTTAAGTTGTATCTTGAACATTGATCCTTGTATGTCTCCACATATAGTTCAAGACTCATAAGATGGCCTAGGATGTTAGTTTATTGGATTTAGATTTATTAAGACAAAGCGAATACAACATAATCAATAACACTTATTAAAATAACATCGATAACTCTTTATTGATGATGGCCAATTATTTACATTTACTATCTACGAGTTTTAGGGCATAAAAACCAATAATAATATATATAGTTAATTTTAAAAATGATTTATTTAAACTATATATCATTTGAGAGAATTAATGTATTTGAATTTGATTCAAATACTAAATTAATATAAAATAAGATTTATATTAAAACTATAGGTTATGAGAGAGATGTACATTTGTATATGATTCTCATGTTTATTTAATTAAGTTTTATTGTATTTAATTATACAATTAAATTATATTATTTAATAAATGTATTACACAAAAGGTGTTATGTGTGAGAGATTGTTTTTATAAAATCCTAACTTTACTCTCTTAAGTTGTCTCTCTCAAAATCTATAGAGAAGAAAAACTCTCTGCATAGAAAGTTTTTTTCTTTTCTTTTCTCTTTCAAAAGGGCTCCCACAAAGCAGTGTTCTTTGCCAAGAGATATATTGGGGAAGATCCATTGGAAGCGTCCAATTTGTAGAGAAATTTTTTTTTGATCTACTGTACATGAAATCAAAGAAGACAAGGAGAAGATTTTGAAGAAGGTCTTCAAAGGTAATACTTCTCAATCCTTAATTTTATGCTTAGCCTAGTTGAATTACAACATGTTAATTTTCTGTAATTTCATCTTCCCAAACTTCAAAAAAAAAAAAAAAAAAAAAATAATAATAATATTTCATTATTATTACCTATTAAAAAAAAAAAAAAAAAAAAAAAGCATTCATTCTTTTGTGTGCACTAGCTTCGTAGAGTACCTTTAAACTTGCATTTCTTTTAACTAAGGGTACTAGCTTTCACACATCCAAAGACCTCTAGTCATGCATACACATTACACGTTAATTTCTTTTCCTCTTTCTTTTGATATTTTGTTGCTTCTTTCATTCTTTTGTGCGCACATATCTTTTTAGTAGACACATATATTCTTTCTCTTTTCCCTTGGTATAACATTACCAGTAATCATGCAAGACAATTCTTTAACCAATGGGGTCTTTCGAGGTGAGAACCATATTGACTCAAATTAACTCATTTTTTAATTATGGTTCTAAATTAAAGTGACTACGTGCTCAAAATATGGGAGACTCTAAGAGTGACTTAAATATATCATAACTCAAGAATATGTTATCATGTATAACATCCATAATTTCTCATTAACATACGTAGCAGGATAAAAAAAACAAAACTACGAAGTATACCTCCCACCCTAAATTTAGAATTATGTGTGGTCCTCAATGCATGAAAAAGCATAGGGCAGTCACTTAAAGAAAATGATACAAGCCTAAAAGCGTGCAAAAGTCCACCAAAAACTTTGGTGGATGAGTACTTTGTGTTGATAACGGGGTCCTGTAAAAGAGACTAGAAATATGTCAGGACTGTCATGAAATTCAAACTACAACAAACATAAATAAAATAACTAAAATAACATAAAACATTCAACTTGGGTAGCCTCCCAAGTAGCGTTAGGTTCGATAATAAGGGAGTTTCTACATCAAGGTATGTAAAATATTTCCCATTTTTTAGGTCTCTTCACGCTTGAATCAATGTAACTTACTAAGTTTAGTAGGCTTACCATTTTTTCATCAACACATGATAGCAGAAAAATATTTTGTTATTTTTCATATATGAAAAATATGAAGATGAAAACTAAAAATTAAAATCAAAAAAATATTTATAGTGCTCATGAGACACAAAGAAAGAAAAATCCAAAATAAAAAGACTATCAAGAGATCAAGAATTAGGCTCATGTAACGATCTAAGTTTATGAGGGAGACATGAATGAACCAAGATCACATCTAAATGTAAAAGATCCTGAGTGTTGGGTTTTATGCCCTAAACTCGTAGATAGTAAATGTAAATAGCTGACTGTCATTAATAAAGTGTTCTCGATGTTATTTCAATAAGTTTTATTGATTGTGTTGTATTCATTTTGTTTTAATAACTCTAAATCCAATAAACTAACATCCAAAGTTGTCTTATGAGTCTTGAACTGTATATGAAGATATACATGGATCAATGTTCAAGATACGGCCTGGGTTTATAGTATAGGGATAAGACTGGGTACCTTGTCCTAGACACTATGGATACAACTCACACTTTATTTGATACAAACGCAATGATCCAATGCATTCATGTAAGTGACATGTGAGTGGGGGTATCCTATGCAATGAGTTTGCATAAACCAGACTGCGAAATAATAACCACTAGATGTAACATTGTTGACTAGTTAGGTTTCTATTTTAATAGGATGATCTGGGAAACTTAGTCATAATTATGAGTGTATTATGAACTCCTGTTCACGAGGGATCATCCTTTGATTTGTATGGGTAAGAGTGACCAGTTTGTCGACTCAATAAGCCAATCATTTTGAGGACAAGACCGGGGGGGGGGGGGGGGGGGGGGGGGGGGGGGGGCAGCTAGGAACATAATAATACAAGATTGATTTCACTTTTTCTCGACTTTAGGGTAAGTAGATGAGTGTTCCCTTAAGTGGTATCTCAAAGACTTGAACAAAGAGCCCTACCCTTTCATTGGCTCGAGAAGTGTTTTTATTTAATGGTTGGATCATAAACATGTTGTTTATTAGAGGAGCACTGGTACTTGAGGATACAGAGGTAACCCAAGGGTAAAAGGATAATTTCACCAACTGGTGTTACGAACACTCGTGAAGGACTAACTTGCTGTTATTAATCTATATCTGTAGACACAAAAATATATCTGTAGTGAGAAGAGTGCAATTGTGGGTCTTTAGTGGAGTGTACTCATAGTTAATGAATATTGATTAATTTGGTTAATGAGTTTAGCCAATTAATTTTGTATCACTGGAGCTTCTGATTTAGGTCTATGAGACCCCCTTAATACGAATTAGATTCATGTTAGAACTATAGATTAAAATTAATGTGTCTTTGATGCACATTAAAACTATAGGTTATGAAAGAAATACAATTGAATATGATTCGAATGTATGTTAAATTAAATATTTGATATTTAGTTTGATAATAATTTAATTGGAGAATTAAATAATTATTTTATTTTATTTATTTTATTTTATTAAATTAAATGAATTAAAATTATAAGTATGTGAAAGATGTTTCATTTAAATATGATTTAAANATTTATTTTTAATTAAAAGTTAACTCCAATGTAGGGAGTTAATAAAAATGTGGGATGACTCCCTCATTTCATTCTCTCTCTCTCTTGTGATAAAACATCTGCAAAACGTATGCAAGGAAGACATGTTGTTGCAAGTGTGTGATTGATCTCATAATACATAATTGTTCAGTAATCAAATCTCTCAAAAACTCTCCCACCGTTTCCAATTAATTATTGGTTCCCACAGACCACACTTCAAGAGTCTACTTACCACACTTCAAAATGGGAGAATTGGCCATTTCTTTCCCTTTCATATGAGAATAAATTTATTTAATTAAATCAAAATTTAATTTATTAAATAAATCAAATAATTATTAATTAGTCAAATTAATTAATAAATTATCTCATATTTAATTAAAGTACATCAGAATCATATTCTAATACATCTCTCTTTCATAACCTATAGTTTTAATTCAATTAATTAAATAAAATAAAATAATTAAGTATTTCTTCAATTAATTAATCATTATAATAAATATCACGTATTTAATTTAACCTTATAATTGAATCACATTCAATTATTTTTCTCTTATATTACCTATAGTTTTGATGTGCATCTAATACGCATTAATTTTAACCTATAATTTTAATATGAATTCTATTCATATTAAATTTAATATTTGAACTCCTTCAAATATTTAGTTCTCCCATTAAATTAATTTTTTAATCAAATTCAAAATAAACTTATATTGTAAATTTTAATTAAAATATAAACTTTATATTATAATGTATCACCATATATTATATTCACTCCCTTAGTAAATTTGAACTTTTCAAATGACTTTAATTACCTCAATACCCTTTATGAGCCACCAGTGAGACTTAATCGACCTACAGACTAGAAGCTTCAACGATATGAGATTAATGTGATAAACTCATTAACTAAGTTAATCAGTATTCGTTTGTTGTGGGTACACTCTACTATAGACCAATAGTTGCACTCTTCTCACTGCATATATATTTTTGTGTCCACGGATATTGACCAATAACAGCAAGTAGTCCTTCACGAGTGTTTGTAACACCAGCTAGGTCAAATTACGGTTTACCTCTACATCCTTAAGAACCAGTGCTCCTCTAATGAATATCCTGTTTATGGTCCAACCATCAAACAGAAACCTCTATTGAGCTAGTGAGAAGGTAGGACCCTTTGTTCAAGTCTCGGAGACACCACTTAAGGGAACACTCATCTACTTACTCTAAAGTCATGAAGAAGTGAATTTCATCTCATGAAATTATCTTCCCAACTCTCCACTCAGTCTTGTCCCCAAAATGGTATTATTGAGTCGACGAACTAACCACTCTCACCCATACATATCAAAGGACAATCCCTTATGAACAGGAGTCCATAACTCACTCAGGATTAAGACTAAGATACCTAGGTCATTATAGTGAAATAGAAACTTGACTAGTCAATAGAGTTACATTTAGTGGTTATTTTTTCATGGTCCAATCTTATGCAAACTCATTTCATAGTGAAGGAACTCTTATACAAGAGTAAATATGAGTGGAAACAGATCTTTCCAAAAGCATTGTGAATGAATTTCCACATTTACATTCAAACAAATAGATATGCATCAAACTACTAAATCATCGGCATGCTTAGAGATAAATAAACAAGAGAACGAGTAAACTTACCAGTTGAAGACTCTCTTCACAGCAAATCTCGCTCTCTCCACGAACGGGCACTCTCACTCTCACTGGATTAACAAGCTATCGTTCAGCAACACCCAATCGTCTACCAAGAACGGCTTCACACGAATAGCAGGAAGATGGGGACGATACCACCACTTGGAGCCCTTAGTATTCTCAGCGTGAGAATCCAAAGAGTGGGCTCTGTTCGGATTTTGTAAAGAGGAGGAGGAAAACATATCGTATACAACGATTAAGCAAGTGGGAGAAGGCAACGTCTATCTTATAGACAAGGTGCTTAATCATTTAGGCAAAGTACATGATCGTGTAGGAAAATCTAAGCGGTCGTCTATACGATCGTTTAGTAAAGGTCGGGTGTTAAGCAATCATTTAAGAAAAGATGTGCGATCGTGTAGGAATGTACAGCAACAACGGAAGCAACAAGGATCATTTAAGCACTTTAATTCATTAATTTTGATAAATATAATGCATGCTCTTGCAGAAAACAAGTGAGTATCATAACATACCTCTTGTAGAACTTCTTCAAAGCTCAATCTTCAGCTGCTATCTTCTCCGAATCTTGTTACAAACCACCTTAAGATCTTCCCCACTATTCTCTTGGTGCTTTAGATTGAGTTATGGGACTCAAAACAAGCTTGAATTAAGGGATGATGGAGAAAAGCTCACAACAACAATCTAGGTGAAGAACCCTTTCTTCAGCACGAATTTTCTCTAAAATTCTCTCTTGATTGCATGCCCGAAATTCACTCCAAACTATTCAATATATTACAGATCAACATGAAAGGGAGAGAGTTGCATGAGTTGCAACTCATGCTTGGAGTAACACAAGGCAATGTTGATGGCCTTCTTGTGAGCAAGTAAAAGATGGATAATGGAAAACATGGTTCTTTTTCATTTTGTGTTTTGTTTTTCAATTTTCCAATTTTGTCACATAATCAAAACTTTATTTTTCCGAAATCTATTTTGATTTTAAAAACTGAAAAAATAAAATTAATTTCATAAATTAATTTTTAAATAAAACTTAATTAGTTTAATATGAAATATTAAATTAATTTTACACACATCCATCTTTATATATTTAAATCATATTTAAATATAAATTCTCCTATTCCGTTTAATTCTCAAATTAAACACGTAACTATATCTCATATAATTACTAATTCCCTTAATTCTAATTTGAACGTTTCAAATTAACTTATCACGCTATTCTAGAGCTAGTCCATTTACGAGTTAGTAGGGGGACCTCGCGGACCTACAGATCATGGGCTCCAACGATCCGAGATTAATTGGCTAAACTCATTAGACCAGATTGATTCCCATTCGTTAACTAATGGGTCACTCTACTAAAGCCCATAATTGCACTCCTCTCACTATAGATATATTATGTCCACATGATTAACCATAACCAGCAAGTCGACCTTTCACAGGTTGTTCGTAATAACGGTTGGGTCAAATATTTGTTTTACCCCCGAGATTACGTCTTATTCCTTAAGTTCCTATTGGTCCTCTAATAAACAAGGTTTGTGATCGCAATCACTAAACCAAACTCTCTATAGACCCAGTAGAAAGGGTGGAGCCCTTGTTCAAGACCTGGATATCAATACTTGAGAGATAATCCTTTCTCCTATATCGGGTAGGCATGAACTCCGTCTTGCACCCTATGTCCCTAGCTATCTATTAGGTCTTACCCTTGAAATGGGAGTCTTATTGAGCCGGCGTTGTTGAGCCAACCCTCACTTATAAAAATATAAGAGTAATCCTGAATAAATAGAAGTTCATAGTTAGCTCAGGATTAAGATCGAGTTACCTAGGTCATCTAGGTGAAATAGTCAGTCTTATACAGTAAACAGTGTTATAAAATAAGAGTGACTTATTTCTTGGTCCGATTTTATGAAAACTCATTGCATATGACGCCCCTATTCCTCATGTCATAACATGTACGAATTAGGATCATATCGTATATAGAACTTTACAACTCTTTGTAACAACTACAGAATAGCCTGCATCCAATGGTGTTGCCAGAATAAGGTACCCAACCTAATTCATGTACAATAGACCATTTTGATTATTTACTCGAACCTGATCCACTCTTATGTCTCCACATAATGTTCAAGTTCTCATTCTATAGTCATGGGTCTTAGTTTATTGGATTTAGACTCATAAAATTTATGAAATCAATAATAAATTTATTGATTATATAAAATGTTTATTTTACAAACTGCGATTTTTAGGACATAAAACTCAACAATACTCCCACTTGGACTAAAACTCCAGTGGATAAATATATACAAATATATACAATGTTGAGTTTACATGGAGAGAATAAAATGTACAAATACAATAAAAACTGACCATGAAGTGGACTTGCAAGAGTCCTTATCAGTCTGAAAGTCAAAATTCGTATATCCAGTAAGGATCAAATCCCTAGATCCATACACGAGTATGTAGTTCCTCGTTCTCCAAAGATACTTGAGGATGTTCTTAATTGTGGTTCAGTGACCCTGGCCTGGGTTAGACTGATACCTACTGACTATTCCCACAGCATAGCAGATGTTTGGCCTAGTGCAAAGCATCGCGTACATCAAACTGCCAACGATAGCTGCATATGGGACAATAATGTCCATAAAGCTTATTTCTAAGTCTCTACTTTTTGCCTATGCGATGATGCAAGTTGCACACAAAGACAAGGTGACCGCATACAATCATAACTTATTTCTAGGATGCATGCGATGCGTTAATAGCAAATAGTGCTTATTCTTAAGCTCCTATCTCTTGATTATGCGTTCTAATCTGACTCTTCTAAGCCTAGATTCTGTCCTTAGACTACCCTTTCGAGTATCTCTAATGGACGAATGATGCATACATAATACAAGATAATCGCATAGAATGAAGATTCCCAGTTAAGCTAGCTAAGTGTTTCTCAACCCATTCGACAGATTTAGCTACTTACGCGTAATAAACAGAGAGTGAACAGATATAAAGAAGTAAATTCCATTTCTATAGATAAGTTTAAGTATAAGATGAAAATGGAAGATAAGGATAGAGAGCCTGGTAGTAATCTCTTGCTTTCCAAGGCTTTTACACTGTTTAACTCTATTTTGGACGCTTCCGGCACTCTTCCAAGTTCACCGGAATGATCTCTCGGCACAATCTCACTTCTCTCGCTTCCGCCGTAAGTAAAAGAAAAACTAAGAACAAGGCTATTTCTAACTATGGAGAGAATTATTTAACTGTCGAACTCGACGAACCCCTTCAATGAAGGTTGCCTTTGATATTTATAGAGCTTCGGCGTGAAAGACTTCTTCTCTCTTATAATTGCACTGATGGGATGCCATTAATTCTCTGTCTGATGTGCCGAATATTTGTCACCGAAAAGTTAAGTGTACTTGCCACAGTAGTTCGTTGGCGACTTGTCAACTTAATTCAGAATCCACCGTCATCAACTTTCTGTCCCATCGTGATTTATTATGTTTTTCGCCCAGATGGGCCCACCAAGTTGCGCCAGCTCTATGCGGCAATCCTTCTTGAGCAGATATTTGCAAGCACAAATCACCGTAAAACCTTGCGGTAATGTTGCACTCGACCGTTGCTTTCTTGTGATCGCATTTTACGCCTTGCGTCAATTGCATATTCTGCACAAAAATACAAAAGTTAATTATTTTCATGCGATGAACACATGCGATCGCAATGTTATGAACTTAATGCTTTTTGGACGCAATCTTATATATTTTATCAACGTAAACCTTGATTTTTTTAATAACTTAACACCATAATAACATGCATTTCTACCCCTTATCACACCCCCAAATTTAAACAATGCTTGTCCTCAAGCATAAGCTAAAGATTTCCTTTAGAAAGTCGACCGCAATTTATTTTCCTAAATTTCTCAAGGATGCCTCATTCAAATCCTATACACCAAAATTTCCTTAATTCTTATTCAAGCCTTTTCTTAAAATATTTCTAAAATTTACGGACCACAAGTTTAACCTTCAAAAGGACTTTACTAGATTCCAGGACATCGTATGATTTATTTCAAAAAAACTTTTCACTTGGGGTGTTAAATGATTTTTATCGTTGCATATTTTAGACATTATTATTATTATTATTATTTTCTTTGACCTTGTGCTGATCCAAGTGCCTTGTCTTCATTTTGGCTTGCCCCCACGTGTGTCATGCGAACATCCAACTACGAGCAGGGCGCTCTTTCTCTGACTAAACTCATACCCATTTGGCAGCGGAGTTGCGGTCATTTTTTATGCGTTGATCACGATTCCTACCTACGTTTTGGCTTGCCCCCACGTGTGTCATGCGGACATCCAACTACGAGCAGGATCTGATCGCAACGTTATGATTTTTTTTCCTTTTTTTTAAAGAAGGAAAAAAATAGCAAGGTCGAAAATAAATACCTTGCCCCCAAATTTAAAATGCGGCAACGTCCTCATTGCCAAAAGATTGAAAGAAGTCATGCGATGCTCTTAGGAAGTTTGGTAAAGGGTCAGTTTGAAAAAAACTAGCAGTCCACTAACTTCTATAAATATTTCATGAGGTGACTGTCCTAAAATTAATTTAACTCTAGTGTACACAAAAAAATAGAAGCATGTGTTTAATCATTGAAATAATAATTGGCAAAGAGAAAGCATGCGGTGACCTACTAAACTAATCAATGTTAAATGATTGCGGTAATCAAAGAGGATGCGATGATAAAACTTTAAAATTAAAAATGCGATGCGATAGTACAGAATTTGGAATAGAGTCAAGGAAAAATACAACCCCCAAATTTGCGTTGTCGCCCACATTATTTGTTGACGCATCCTGCTTTGCGACGATCTACTTTCTTTGAATTGCGGTGACGAAATAAAGTAGTTGCATCTTCGTGTAGCGCCTCCACGATCGTTCACCTCGATCGTTGCAAGAGAAACATTGAGAGGGTCAAATAATTAAAAAAAACGAAGTTAACAAAAAATTTTCCTTTTTTTTTTTTTTTTTGACAAAAGTAAAATGCAGATAGGTTAAACGAATAATTAAACATCAATAGTAGTGATAATTCATGAATCATAAGTAAGCAAAAGGATACTCCAGAAGACTTGCGCCCCAGATGATTTTATGTCACATGTCAGCGCAAGGGCCACTCCATTTTCCTTCATTTCGAATTTCTCAGGTCTACCGAGGTCTTTTCTCGAAGAAAATCACCCCCGTAATATGCCTTGACTCTTTGCCCGTTAAGCTTGAATGTGCGGGTCCCTTCTTCAGTAATCAGCTCAACCGCACCATGAGAGAATATTTCTTTAATTACAAAGGGTTCGGACCAGCGCGACTTTAACTTGCCAGGAAAGAGCCATAAATGTGAATTGAAGAGTAAGACCTTTTGTCCGATATGGAAATTTTTACCGTAACCGGCTGTCATGCCAACGTTTTGCTCGTTCTTTGTATATTTTGGTATTTTCATAACTTGCATTCTCCACTCATCAAGCTTGATCAGTTGTAGTTTTTTTGCTTCTCTTGCTGCTTTTAAGTCGAAGTTAAGCTTCTTCACTGCCCATAGCGCTTTGTGCTCTAACTCCAATGGCAAATGACATGCTTTATCGAATACCAACGCATACAGAGACATACCTATCGATATTTTATAGCAGTTCGGTATACCCACAGCGCGGCGTCCAACTTTGTTGCCCAATCTTTTCGCGAAGGCTTTACCACCTTCTCCAGTATCAACTTAATTTCTCGGTTGGACACTTTAGCCTGACCATTTGTCTGTGGATGATATGCGGTGGCTACTTTGTGGAGGATATTATATTTTAGCAGCAGATTTTTGACAAAGTGGGAGCCTTTGTCACTTATTATGGCACGTCGAGTGCCAAAGCGCGTGAAAATATTTTTCTTAGGGAATTTGGAGACTACTGTCGCATCACTTGCGACGCATGCTACTGCTTGTACCCACTTGGACAGGTAGTCGACGGCTAACAAAATATACTCATGACCATTTGAAGGTGGGAATGGTTCCATGAAATCAATGCCCCAGATGTCGAACAATTCCAGTTCTAAAATGATGTTCATGGGCATCGCATGTTTCCATGAAATGTTACCCATGACTGTGCAACGGTTCAAACACTTCATCGCGTAGTCTCTGGCATTCTTAAATAGTGTTGGCCAATAGTACCCACTTTGTAAGACTTTCGTTGTGGTGAGCTGCACTCCAAAATGTCCACAATAATGGTGGAATCACGACATTGCGATAATATGTGTTGATGAGTAGTATCCAATACACATAGTCCGCATAATCTGGTCTGATCCCCCTCTTATACAGATTTGGCTCATCCAATATAATATTTGCATTTCATGTTTGAGCCTCTTCTTTGGTGGTCGGTATACTCTTCGGGAAATTGCTCGTAAACCAGATAATTGACTATGTCTGCGTACCATGAATTCTTCAATTTGAATAGCTGCTCGTCTGGGAACACTGCGCTCACTTTTGACTCATTGCGGTTCAACCTCAGGATTTTTCCAATCTGGATAAATGAATCCACAACTTGGTTTTCTGTCCCCTTGCGATTAATTATTTCCATATCGAATTCCTGGAGGAAGAGAACCCATCTAATCAGCCTCGACTTCGCATCCTTCTTTGTCATCAAATATTTTATCACCAAGTGTCAGTATAGATGAAGTACTATTTGTTCCCAGCAGATATGCTCTGAATTTCTCCAACGCAAATATTACCGCAAGCAGTTCTTTTCTGTGGTGGTATAGTTAGTCTGAGCAGGGTTTAAAGTCTTACTTGCATATGCGATGGATGCAGTATTGTTTTTCTCTTCTGTGCTAGTACTGCTCCCATCGCATACCTGTCGCATTGCACATTAACTTCTAAGGGAAGTGTCCATTAGGTGGGATCAAATACGGGCACAGTCGTCAGTGCGTTCTTTAAAATCATGAATGCATTGGGAAATCATCATCAAAGTCAAATTTTCTATCGGCTTCCAACAACGCACTCAGCGGTCGTGCTATTTTTGAAAAATCCTTAACAAAACGTCTGTAAAATCTGGCATGCCCCAAGAAACTCCTTACAGCATTCACACTTGTTGGAGGTGGGAGTTTTTCAATTGCTTCAATTTTTGCCTTGTCCACCTCCAACCCGTCCCGAGATACCTTATGCCTTAACACAACGCCCTCCTTCAACATAAAATGGCATTTCTCCTAGTTAAGTACGAGGTTCGTCTCCCCACATCTCTTCAATATCTTCTCTAAGTTGGCAAGACAGACTTCGTATGCGTGCCCATATATAGAGAACTCGTCCATAAATATTTCAACAGAGTCTTCCAGATATTCTGAAAAGATGGTCATCATGCACCTTTAAAAAGTGCTCGATGTGTTGCAGAAGTCGAATGACATGTGGCGAAAAGCAAAAGTTCCATACGAGCAGGTGAATGTGGTCTTTTCCTGATCTTCAGGAGCAATCATGATCTGATTATAACTGGCATACCCATCCAAAAAGCAGTAGAAGTCATTTCCAGCTAGCCGATCCAGCATTTGGTCAATCAAATGTAAAGGGAAATGATCTTTCTTCGTTACCACATTCAGCTTGCGGTAGTCCATGCAAATACGCCATCCGGTGATGGTTCTTTGCGATATCAGCTTGTTATTTGCATTGGGGGCTACCGTCATCCCACCTTTTTTCGGCACGCACTACACGGGGCTAACCCACGTGCTATCTGCTATCGGATAGATGCCCGCATCTAACCACTTGATTATCTCTTTCTTAAGGACCTCTTTCATCGCAGGGTTGAGTCTGTCCTGATGTTCGATTGATCCCTTGTGGTTTTCTTTGAGATGAATTTTATGCATACAATATGCGGGGCTAATTCCTCGAATGTCTGCGAGTGTCCAGCCAATCGCTCGCACATATTTTCTCAGAATGCTCAGCAGTGCATTCTCTTGGTCTTCATTAAGTTCAGAGACCGGTAACTTTTCATTCTGCCCCAGAAACGCAAACTTTAGGTGGTTAGGCAAGGTCTTCAGCTTTATTATTGGTGGTTGTTTTAAGGACGGTTGCATTGTTTTTCTTTCGTCATTTTCTGTCGGCTTTTCTTCTTGGGTTGAGATCATCTCATCTTCCTTGTTTGTTTTTTCTATGATCGCATTACATGCAACAATGGATGCGCTCGCATCCTCATCTTCGTTTTCATCATCAGGCTTTTCTTCTTCACTTAAACTCTTTTCATTGTCAGATTCATTCAGGTCTTCTTCATTAGGATACTTTATGGCACGAATAATGTCAAACTTGAGCTTCTATCCATTCACGCTCAAGGTGATCTCTCCTTTGTGCACATAAATCTAAGCACGACCTGTTGATAAAAATGGTCGCACCAGGATGATGGGCACATCCTTGTCGGCTTCATAGTCCAAGATGATGAAGTCGGCTGGTAATATAAACTTGTCGATTGTGACCAGCATGTCCTTCACCTTCCCCTCTAGATGCACTAGAGATCTATTGGCTAATTGGAGAGTCATTGTCATGGGCGCAAGTTACCCCACATTCAACTGTTTAAAAATTACCAGAGGCAAGTTGATGCTGGCTCCAAGATCACACAACGCTTGCCCGATGAACAATCCTCCAATGGAGTAAGGTATAGTAAAACTCCCAGGATTGCGCATCTTTGGTGGGATTATAGATTTCGAGCTCTGCATCAAAGCCACCATGGCAAACTTACCAGTGCCTCTCTTCTTGGTCACCATATCCTTTAGAAACTTCGCATATGCGGGCATCTTCTCAATCGCTTCAGTGAACGGAATATTAATAGCAATTGTTTTAACATAGTCATGAAGTGTTGGTACTGTACCTCATCAATCTTCATCTTTCTGAGTCTCTCCGGGAAAGGTGGCAACTATACTCTCACGGTCCCCTGTTCTTTTGGCTCTGAGGTGGACGCAATCTCTGGCTCTATCGCTTCTTTTTCACCTTCTTCTTCTCCAGTCACCGCAATCTCAGGTTCTAGCACAATGTGAGCAGTCCGGCTAGGCTTCTTCTTCTCCCTTACCACAGTGTTTCCACTTCATAATGTCAGGATTTGACATTGCTCTTTACCTGTTCCCCCTAGGTTGAGTGGGAGTTATGTTGAACTCGGCAAGGCCCCTTGCGGTCTGTTCTTCAGTTCGCTCGCAATCTAGCCCATCTGTAGTTCTAGGTTGCAGATAGATGTCGCCTGGTTTTGAAGTACAATTTCGTCCTTCTCGATATATTGCTTCAACAAACTTTCCAAGGAGGAAGATTTCGATGATTGCGAACTATTGGCTTGACTGCTCGTCTGACCGTTATTTCGCGGGAAAAATCCGGGTGGCCATTCTTTTTGTGCCACTGATTGGAAATTCTGCTACTCATTTTTCCATGCAAAGTTAGGGTGGTTTCTCCACCCGGGTTTGTAGATGTTAGAGAATGGATTATTTTTCACAAAATAAATAGACTATGGGTTCTGCGGGCATTCCTCCATCATGTGTCCTTCATCGCAAGTCGCACACCTTGCGGCAGTCTGATTAATTGTGTTCACTTTCCCACTATGCGGTGTTGGGCTGTTGATTACGATTCCCTGTATTAAGTTCATCATCGCAGTCATTTAACTCTGAAGTGATGCAATAGCACTATTGTTTGCATCATTATCTTTTATTCTCAATCTCTGATCGCTTTCTCTCCAGTCCTTGTGATTTTTAGAGATGCGATCGAGGATGTTCTTGGCCTCATCATACATTTTGTCTAGTAGACCTCCAACAGCTTCCGCATTGGCAGTGGTCTGCGAAGCGAGATTTAATCCGTGATAAAAGATCTCCATTTGCAAGCAGTCTGTAATCCATTGTGTAGACAATCCTTTACCAACCTCTTAAACCTCGTCCAGGCATTGCTGAGCGATTCGTCCATGTCCTGTTCAAAATTGGTATGCTTCTGGCATTCTCAGTTGGTGGGAAATATTTTTTCATAAATTTCTCTACTACTTGTTCCCAGGAAGTGATCTCCCCCGATTCGAAAGAGTACACCCATTTTCGTGCCTGATCACACAGAAAAAATAGAAACAAAATTAGTCAAACTTCTTCGGTAGAGATATTCGGGAACACAAAAGTGTTGCAGATTTCTATGAAGCTTCGGAGGTGGGCATGTGGGTCCTAGCCACGCCTTCCTCCGAACTGTCCAGCAGTCTGGATCATCTGCAGCATCACCGGTTTCATTTCGAATCGAGATCCATCAAGGGCAGGCCTCATGATTCTCGGAGAGAAATCGTAGAGGTTTGGTGATGCATAGTCCCGAATGGGCATATTACGATCGTTTGCCAGTAGGATTGGATTTTCCATGACATTGTTTTCGTTTGGTGCTCCGTTTCCAGGCTGCTCTGCCATATCGTCTTTATCTGGTTGTTGTTGCTGGCGTCTATCTCTCAATCTTCGTCGGAATGTCCTCTCAATCTCTGGTTTGTAATTCGCCAAAGATTGAGAGCTACAAAGAAATCAGAAAAATTATCGTTAACACACTGAATTGTCGAAGTCCCCGGCAACGGTGCCAAAAACTTGATGCGTTATTTTATGTAGTGAAATTAATGAATTGAATTGTGGTGATGGGAAAACGTTGAGCAACAAGTTTTCTCAGTGAAATTCAAGTATAAATCCCACTGAGTTTCCTGGTAAGTCCAGGGTCGAACTCAGGGACTAGGGAAAACGGTATGCGGTGATAATTTTTAAGAAGACTTTGCGGTAACGAACAAATCAAAGAGTTGTTTTGGGTTGTTGTTTGCGATATAAAAAGTATGCGGCGGATTTGAGAAAATATTGATTATGCAGTAAATACATTGAGTATGCAGAGGAATGGGCTGAGAAGGTCTTTAGCTAGTGTTTCCCAGGAATATGTCAAACTATGCGATCATGCTACACTCATGCGACAGTAAATCATTTTCTAATGTAAATGCGGTGCTTCTAGTTCTAGGACGCATGTGATGAATGCGATAATGTCCATAGAGCTTATTCCTAAGTCTCTACCTTTTTTTCTATGCGATGATGCAAGTTGCACACAAAGACAAGGTGATCGCATACAATCATAACTTATTTCTAGGATGCATGCGATGCATTAATAGCAAACAGTGCTTATTCCTAAGCTCCTATCTCTTGATTATTCGTTCTAATCTTACTCTCCCGAGCCTAGATTCTAACCTGACTTTTTCAAGCCTAGATTCTATCCTTAGACTACCCTCCCGAGTATCTCTAATGGACGAATGATGCATACATAATACAAGATAATCGCATAGAATGAAGACCCCCAATTAAGCTATCTAAGTGCTTCTCAACCCATTCGATAGATTTAGCTACTCATGCATAATAAACAGAGAGTGAACATATATAAAGAAGTAAATTCCATTTCTATAGATAAGTTTAAGTACAAAATGACAATGGAAGATAAGAATAGAGAGCCTGGTAGCAATCCCTTGCTTCCTAAGGTTTTTACACTATTAACTCTATTCTGTTCGAAAGATATTCCTGCTTCCGCAGGAGTTGACCCTTCCTCTGATCTCGACGCTTCCGGCACTCTTCCAAGTTCACTGGAATGATCTCTCGGCACAATCTTGCTTCTCTCGCTTCTACCTTAAGTAAAAGAAAAACTAAGAACAAGGCTACTTCTAACTATGGAGAGAATTATCTAACTGTCGAACTTGACAAACCCCTTCAATGAAGGTTGCTTTTTGTATTTATAAAGCTTCGAGGTGAAAGGCTTCTTCTCTCTTATGATTTTACTGATGGGATGGCATTAACTCTCTGTCTGATGCGTCGAATATTTGTCACCGAAAAGTTGAGTGTACTTGCTACAATAGTTCGTTAGCGACTTGTCAACTTAATTCAAAATCGACCGTCATCAACTTTCTGTCCCATCATGATTTATTATGCTTTTCACCCAGATGCGCCCACCAAGTTGCGTCGGCTCTATGTGGTAATCCTTCTTGAGCAGATATTTATAAGAAAAAATCACCGCAAAGCCTTGCAGTAACATTGTGCTCGACCGTTGCTTTCTTGTGATCGCATTTTACGCCTTGCGTCAATCGCATATTCTGCACAAAAATACAAAAGTTAACTATTTTCATGCGATGAACACATGCGACCTCAATGTTATGAACTTAATGCTTTTTAGACACAATCTTATATATTTTATCAACGTAAACCTTCATTGTTTGATAATTTAGCACTGTAATAACGTGCATTTCTGCCCGTTATCACTGATCTACAAGATCCCATACTGAGTTGAAGTATATTGACTCCATCTCGAGATCCATGGCTTTGACCCATTCATCCCGGTCTATATCCTCCATTACCTTGTGATAAGATAACGAATCCTCGACGTCGCTATCTTCTACCACTGTCTCTTATACACATCTAGATGTGTATAAGAGAGTTGAAGTATATTGACTCCATCTCGAGATCCATGGCTTTGACCCATTCATCCCGGTCTATATCCTCCATTTCCTTCTGATAAGACAATGGATCCTCAACGTTGCCATCTGCTACCATAGCTAGGATTTTCGTGAAACCCAGATAGCGAACGGGTGGGTTTGCAACCCTTCCATTACATCGAGGTTCCCTCAACTCTTGAAGTGGAACTGACCTACTCGATGAACTATCATCAACAACTCTTGCTGATGAAGCAGATCCTTCAACAACTCTTGTTGAAGTTTCAGTAGTTTCGTTGGAAAGCTCACATAGCACAACTTTACTACGTGGATTGTGCTCCCTTATATGATCCTCCTTCAGGAAAGTAGCGTTCATAGAAACAAACACCCTATTTTCCAACGGATCATAAAAGTAACCCCCTCATGTACCTTTGGGGTAGCCTACAAAGAGGCATAACCATGACCGTGATTCCAACTTCTTGGGATATTCTTCAAGCACATGTGCTGGGCAACCCCATATGCGGAAGTGACGTAAACTAGTTTACGCCCATTCCACAACTCCAAAGGTGTTCTCACAACACTCTTGGAAGGAACACAGTTGAGTATGTAAACCGTGGTTTCCACTGCGAAATCCCAAAACGAGCCTGGTAAGGAAGCGTAACTTATCATCGAATGAACCATGTCCAGCAAGGTTCTATTTCTCCTCTCCACTACACCATTCTGCTAAGGTGTACCCGGCGCTGAGAGTTGGAAAACGATTCCATGTTCTATCAAATTGTCCTAGAATCCTAAATCCAAAATCTCTCCACCTCGATCTGATCGAAGTGTTTTAATCCGTCTAACCAATGCATTTTTAACTTTGGCCTTGAACTCTTTGAACTTTTCAAAAGATTTAGACTTCCCTTGCATCAGATAAACATATCCATACCTAGAGTAATCATTAGTAAAACTGATAAATACTCATAGCCTCCTCGGGCTCGCACATTCATAGAACCACAGAGGTCAGAATGTACTAACTCAAGAGGCTCTTTGGCTCGATAACCTTTTCCAATAAAAGGTCTTTTAGTCATCTTACCCTCAAGGCAAGATTCGCACACCGGTAAAGAATTTTCTTCTAACTCACTTAGAAGGCTATTTAATCCTATTAAACTGATTAAAAGATTAAAGCCTAAGGTTGCTAATCATATTAGCACCGTGATCTTAGATCTATCTCATCCATGTTTTAAACATTTTAAAACCATGAATTAAACTTAAGTTGGCATACATGTCTTTCTTATTGATTTTAGTTCTAATTTCTTTATATAACCATTATAAAAGAAACAACTAAAACAAATATTGCCACACAACTAGGTATTTATAACGCTTATAAATTAACCTATGTATCATGCTTCATGCAATGTCTAGTCATTACTATACATAACTTTTATATACAAGCAACAACCAAGCACACATGTTTTTCATATACCCTTATAGTATAACAAATTATAATATAAAAATGATGCTTGTCAATGCCTTATGCATGCATAAATATAACTCTTATATTATATGATGCATGAGTATGCTCGTACGTAATTTAAATCATGCTTCTCTAAATCATAACATTTATAATAAAGAGATGATGCATGACCAATGCATAAACTAAGGTGGGATTTTTCTATATGTGCATACCATATGACATATAAAATAAACCATACATCTCATGTATAAAACCACAAATTAATGGACAGAGATGAACCACCTCAAAAAATGGAATGAAAAATTCTATCTATTATATTTTTCCACCGAGTAAACCGGTTCATAGGTGAATTGGGTCTTGAACTGTCGGGCGAAGCTCCCATCGTTTAGTAAACGCCTCTAGGTAAACGATCGTGTAGTGCACACTAGATGATAACGCGGATGCTAAACGTTTGCTTAGACGACAACGAAACTGCGAAGCCCAATCATCTAGACAATCGTTTAACACGCGGTAGGTAAATGATTTACTACGTGATTTACTCCACGATCGTATAATCAACTAAGCGATGAAGCTTGCTGAGTTATACGATCGTCTAGTGTACATGCATTAAACGACACCCGAGTATCTGATACTCAGCGATCGTCTACACGACCCGACCAATGCTTGATCGTCTTCATCCTCGAAGAACAACAACCCTTGCTACGAAGCTTCCTCACGAACGACTCAAAACTCAAACTAACTTTGAATACAGACTTGACAGCAATTAATAATGCCCAAAAACACAGGGGCCTTTACAATTAACTGGAAATATAAAAGAATTTAACAAACCGAGGTTTCATCCCAGAAAGCTCCATTAATCCACACATCCACAAACAAATTAACGCTTAAAACAGAAAGTAGGCATGCTTTTACCCACCGAGAATGAAATGCAATTCTTTGTAGCAATGAATTTGGAATATTAGAAACTTGTCTTTGATACCAATTGAAAGAACTCTTACACAAGAGTACCGTTGAGCGGAAGCGGATCTTTCCAAACTATTGTGATAAAATTTCCACATTTACATTCACACAAACATATATGCATTAAAGCACTAAATTATCGGCATGCTTAAAGATAAATACACAAGAGAATAAGGAACTTACCAGTTGAAGACTTTCTTCTCGGCCAATCTCGCTCTCTCCTCGAATGGCTTTCTTGCACTCTTACTAGAACAGCAAGCTTTCATTTAACAACACCTCGGTCGTCTACCACGAACAGCTTCACACGAACAGCAGGAAGATGGGGACGACACCATCACTTGGAGCCCTTAGTATTCTTGGAGTGAGAATCCAAAGAGTGGGCTCTGTTCGGATTTGGTAGAGATGAGGAGGAAAAGAAATCGTATACAACGATCAAGCAAGTGGGAGAAGGCAACGACTATCGTATTGTCAAGATGTTTGATCATTTAAGCGAGGTACATAATCGTGTAGGAAAAGCTAGGTGATCGTCTATACGATCGTTTAGTAAAGCTCGGGCGCTAAGCGGTCGTTTAGTAAAATGTAAGTGATCGTTTAGAAAATCGCGTGCGGGTGTGAGCGATCGTCTAGTGAACTGATGCTATCGTATAGGTTCTGAAAATACTAAACGATTAAATGTAAAACACTCCGTGAGCAATTATTTCGTATAGGCTCTGAAAATACTAAGCGATCCAATGCAAAACACTTTGTGAGCAATTTAGCGTGTTCTTTGCTAAATGAAACCAATTTTCGTTTTATTCTTTAGTTACAAAAATAAAATTGAACTTCCTACTATCGTATGGTTATGGAGAAAACGCCGGGCAATTATCCCATAACTTTCCAATTAATAAAATAATAAATATAATCATATTATATTCATAACCTATAGTTTGATATCATATATCAGGCATAGTGTTTTCTCCTCCACTAGATATAAATCATATATATATCCAATTTCCTCCAATTAATGTATCTCATACATAAAGTCAATTATATCATATATAATTAACTAGTTCAATTATATCATATAATCGAACTTCCTCTTGTCAAT
>NC_052360.1:37430800-37530040 GCF_009727055.1 Benincasa hispida | reverse complement strand
TTTATATACAAGCAACAAACCAAGCACCACATGTTTTTCATAATACCCTTATATTATAACAAATTATTAATATAAAAATGATGCTTGTCAATGCCTTATGCATGCATAAATATAACTCTTATATTATATTGATGCATGAGTCATGCTCGTTTACGTAATAAATCATGCTTCTCAAATCATAACATTTATTAATAAAGAGATGATGCATGACCAATGCATAAACTAAAGTGGGATTTTTCTATATGTGCATACCATATGACATATAAAATAAAAACAACATTATCATGTATAATAAACCAAGATTAATGGGACCAGGATGAACCCGCTTCCCTCCCCACCCCCCCCCCCCCCCCAAGAAAAAAAACCGAATAAAATTCTATCTATTACATTTTTTCACCAAGCAAATCGGTTTCACAGGAAACTTAGGTCTTGAACCGATCAAACGAAGCTCCCAATCATTTAGTAAACGCCTCCAGGTAAACGATCGTGTAGCGCACAAGACGAAAACACACGAATGCTAAACGATCGTTTAGACGACAACGAAACTGCGAAGCTCGATCATCTAGACGATCACTGAACACGCGAAAGGTAAACGATTTACTACACGATTGTTTAGTCAGTGACTAAGCAATGAAGCTTGCTGAGCTAAACAATCATCTATGCGTGAGTAAAACAGCTCCCGAGTATCTGATACTCAATGATCGTCTACCCCATCGTCTACACGACTCGACCAATGCTTGATCGTCTTCATCCTTCGATAAATAGCAACCCTTGCCATGGAGCTTCTTCACGAACAACTCACAGACTCAAACTACTTTGTATACAGACTCAATAGCAGTTAATAATGCCCAAAAAACGCAGAGGCCTTTACAATTAACTCGAAATGTAAAAGAATTTAACAAACTGAGGTTTCATCCCAGAAACTCCATTAATCCACACATCCACAAATGAATTAACACTTAAAATAGAGAGTAGACATGATGTTACCCACCGAGAATGTAAATGCAATTCTTTGCAGCAATGAATTTGGAATATCAGAAACCTGGCTCTGATACCAATTGAAGGAACTTTTATATAAGAGTACTTATGAGCAGAAGCGGATCTTTCCAAAAGCATTGTGACAGAATTTCCACAATTACATTCAAACAAATAGATATGCATTAAACTACTAAATTATCAGCATGCTTAGAGATAAATAAACAAAAGAACGAGTAAACTTACCAGTTGATCTCTTCACAACAGATTTCGCTCTCTCCACGAACGGACGCTCTCACTTTCGCTGGAACGATAAGCTATAGCTCAGCAACACCCGATCGTCTACCACGAACGGCTTCACACAAACAGTAGGAAGATGGGGATGACACCACCACTTGAAGTCCTTAGTATTCTCAAAATGAGAATCCAAAGAGTGGGCTCTATTCGGATTTGGTAGAGGGGGGAGGAAAACATATCGTATACAACGATCAAGCAAATGGGAGAAGGAAACGTCTATCGTATAGACAAGGTGCTTGATCATTTAGTAGAAGTACATGATCATGTAGGAAAAGCTAAGCGATCATCTATACGATCGTTTAGTAAAGCTCGGGCGCTAAGCGATCGTTTAAAAGAAACGCGCGCGGATGTAAACGATCGTCTAGTAAAAGATGAGTTATCATATAGGCTCTCAATTCAATAAGCGATGGGCATCAAATACACCGTGAGCTATTAACCGTGTTCTTTTTGATATATCTGCAAAATGAAAACAATTTTCATTTTATTATACAGTGACGAAAACTGAATGGAACTCCCCACTAACTCACGGTTATGGAGAAAACGGTGGCTAATTATCCCATAATTACTAAATTAATAAATAATAATTATAATCATATTATATTCATAACCTATAATTTGATATCATATATTAACCATAGTGTTTTCTTCTCTACTAATATAAATCATATTTATATCCAATTTCCTCCAAATTAATGTATCACATACATAAAGTCAATTATATCATATATAATTGAAGTCCCTCTTGTTAATTTGAACATTTCAAGTTGATCCAAAAACTGATTCCCAACTTGAATCCAAGTTACCAAGGGGACCTTATGGACCTACGGCTCAAAGCTTCAGCGATACGTGAATAGCTGACTAAACTCTTTAGCTACGAGATCCACCATTTATTAACTGTCAGGCATTCCACTAAAGACCGACAGTTGAACTCTTCTTACCACAGATATATTTCTATGTCCATCATAAATGACCAATCATTAGTATGATAACCTTCACAGAAGCTTGTAAGTATAGTTGAGCCAATTACCGTTTTGCCCCTATAGTTACATCTTACTTCTTAAGTACCACTGATCCCTCTAATGAACAATACAACATAGTCTAACTATAGTGGACACCTCTTGGGTCATGAGAAGGTGTGTGGCGCCACATCGTTCAAGCCCTGAGATCATCCCTTAAAGGAGCAATCTATCTACTTACCTCTGCTTTGGGGAAGGAGTGAATTCCATCTTATGTAGCTGAGTTCCCAGCTCCCAAATCAGACGAATCCCCAAAGTGGTAGGTTTGAGTCGGCGACCTGGCCATTCGCACCCATGCAAATCAAAGGACTACCCTCAATGGCAGGAGTTCCCAACTCACTCAGAATTGAGGTCATGTTACCTATGGTCATCTTAGTGAAGTGAAGTCTCTGTCATGAACGACGTTATATAACGAGACATTAACACTTCGTGGTCAGGTCTTATACAAACTCTTTGTATAAGACGCCCTCATTCGCACGTCCCCACATGAATGATCAGGATCAGACCATCTGTAGCAAGTCACAACACTTGTAACTTGTTCCACAAAGTGGGTCACATCTATAGCGTTACCAGGATAAGGTTTCCCTCCTATATCCATGTACTACAGACCACTTTGGTTATCACTTAAGACATGATCCACTTATATGTCACCATATACATGCTTAAGTTACATAATAACAACTAGAGATTTTAGTTTCTTGGTTTGTGGTAAAGTAAATAAAACATCCAATGTGCAAAGTCAAGTAGTGAAGAAAATATCATATATTATACATCGAAAGCGTTCTACAAAATGTGTTTAAAAACTACAGGATACGAGACTTTAGGGCATCATCCCCAACACATAGGATCCCCCACTCACATGTCTCCTACACGAATACGTTGGATCATTGCATTTGTATCAAACACAAAGTGGATCGCATCCATAGTGTCACCATGATAAGATACTCAGCCTTATCCATATACTATAGACCCTTTAGGTTGTATCTTGAATATTGGTCCCCGTATGTCTGCACATACAGTTCAAGACTCATACAACAGTCTAGGATGCTTTATTGGATTACGGTTATTTAGGCAAGATAAATACAAGATAAACAATAACTATTTATTGTAATAAACATTGATAACACTTTATTAATGATCGGTCAAATGTTACATTTACTATCTACGAGTTTTAGGACATCAAACCCAACATTATTTTCTTCATAAAAGGTTATAAGTGTTGAGAATGATGTCCTAAATTTCCTTGTAATCTCGTAGTTTGTAAACTCTGTATAAAAATATTGTTGTTAATAACAAGCATATACTCAATCCAACAAACTAAGATCTGACGTTATTTCTTTTAATTTAAACAAGTATGTAGAGACATACAAGTAGATAAGGTTTTAAATATTAACCTAAATAGTTTATAGTAGATGGATAAGGTTGGGTACCTTATCCTGGTGACACTACAGATATGGCCCGCTTTGTAGGTGTTACAAGTGTTGTAAAATGCTACAAATGGTCTGATCCTAATCATTCATGTGGAGACATGCAAGTAGAGGTATCCTATACAAATTATTTGTATAAGACCGGACCACGGAATGAGTAGTCTCTTTATATAATGCCGTTAATAATAGAGACTTACATTTCACTAGGATGACCATAGGTGACATGACCTGAATCCTGAGTTAGTTGTGACCTCCTACTCATGAAGGCAACCCTTTGATTTGTTTGGTTGTGAGTGTCCAGATTTCCAACTCAACAAAGCTACCATTTTGGGGATTCGTCTGATTGAGGAGATGGGAACTCAGCTACACAAGACGGAATTCACTCTTTACCCAATGTAGGGGCAAGTAAATAAATTTCTCCCTTAAGGGCTAATTTCAGGTCTTGAACATAGTGGCGACACCCTCTCTTGGCTCGAGAGAACTTATTCATAGTGGGACTATGACCTATTGTTCATTAGAGAAATCGGTGGTACTTAAGGAGTTAGATGTAACTACAGGGGCAAAACGGTATTTTGGCCCAACTATACTTACGAGTAATTTGTGAAGGGTCATCACATTGTTGATTAGTTATATCCAATGAACACAAAAATTTATCTGTAGTGCGAAAAGTGCAGTTGTCGCTCTTTAGTGGAGTGACTGACAGTTAACGAATGTTGGTAATTTAATTAAAGAGTTTAATTAATTATTCAGGTACCATTGGAGCTTTAATCTTAAGGTCCATAAGGTCCCCACTGTAGTTCAATAGGGATTTAATCTTTGGATTAATTTGAAGTGTTCAAACTAATGGAGGGAATTAATTATATATGATATAATTAATTATAATGTATTTGATACATTATGAGAGGAATTTGAATATGATTCAAATACCAATTATATGAATGAAATTCATGTAATTAAATATAAATATGATTTATATTGAAAGGAATAAAATATTTGGATATGATCCAAATATCATTTATATGAATGAGATTCATATAAGTGGATTTAATATAAATGTGATTTATATTAAATGTCATGTATAGTTAAGAGAGAATAAAATCTATAGTTTATATTGATTTGATGCAATATAAAACTATAGGCTATATGTTATATTTGATATAACATATAGTGCATATATAATAAAGTAGTTATTATATATTCTATTTTATTAATTTATTTGAAGTTAATAAAAGGGAAGGAGCTATAACTCCCTCCCCACATTCTCTCAAAGAAAACTAACAAGTGATAAAAGAAGTTGAGGGAATCATCTTCTTTAATCAATTCACAATTACAGAGAAGTTTTATCTGAAAGGGAAAGGTTCTCTAAAGAAAACTTCTCTCTCATCCTCTCCATCTCCTTCCCTCTTCCTAGGACTCAAGCAAAGCCCACAACTTCTACTTCAGTCTTTGAATCCCAAAAGACAATACAAAAGGTTCTCGCTTGGTAATGTCCGTATATGAAAGAGGAGATCCACGAAGAAGAAGTTTTGTTCGTGACTAGTACGAGGGATTACTTGAAGAAAGGTTCTTCAATAGGTTTCTTGAAACCTATTTTCCTTTATAAAAGCATGTTGTAATTTATGTTTTAAATGCATATCTATTTTTATATTTATTGTAAATTTTATATTCAATAATCAATGGAATTTGGACGATCCACTTCTGCTCAAGGATCTTCTCATGTGAGTTTCCTTCAATTGGTATCAGAGCCAGGTTGTTGGTTTCTGATTTCAAATTCCATTCTTGTATCAAATTCGTTTACAGTTCTAGTGGGTTTTATGATCTGCATTGCATTTATGTGATAAATGTTTGTGGATGAATTGTTGATGGATGTTTTGAGATAGAAGTCTCAGTTTTATGGCTTTCTGTTTAAATTTACAATGTCATTTGTAAAGGCTCTTGCATTTTTGGGCAATAATTTGCAATCGAATCTGTGTTTTATTAAGTTTTTTAGCCGCTTGTGAGGCTTCAGAAGAAGGGTTACAATGTGTTTCGATGGAGAAGATGAAACGGAGGATGCCGCATCGTGTATCTAGAGCTAAACGATTGTTTAGATTTTGTTATGCGATCATGTGGAGTTTGCTACAAGATTGTGTAGCATTTGCTAATGAATCGCATAACTAATGCTACGCAATCGTGTAGATTTGCTACACAATCGTGTTGCGTTGCCTGCATGATCGCGTAGGCGCTAGCTTGGTAGATGATCGTGCGGTATATGATACTCGACGCATCCTTGTATGCTAAACGATCATGTAGACTATCATGCTCATCGCATAGTCATTAGCTACACGATCCCGCACTATATGATACTCAATGCATGGTTGTCTACTAAACGATCATGTAGACTATCATGCTCATCGCATAGTCATTAGCTACACGATCGCATAGTATGTGATACTCGATGCATGTATGTTTACTACACGATCGCATAGACTTTCATGTTCATCACAGAGTCATAAGCTACGCGATCGCATATAAACGGTTATCTATACTCGACGCCTCGTTGCTCGACAATCAGGCGTTTGCTACACGATCAGCTACAAGAGTTCTTTGTGGAGCGGTTCAAGACCCGGTTCACTTGTTCCGAACCGGTGGACTCTATTTGTAATAGTTAGCCTTTTAATTTCCATTTTAGAGATGTTCTATCCTGGTCCATCAACTTTAATATTAATATACATGTGATGTATGTTTTTATTATATATCATAATGTATAGCATATAGTTTTAAAATCCACCATATGTTATGCATTTATTTCATGCATCATTTTATATTATAAGTGTTACAATATACTTGTATGCATAATTTAAATTATATAAAGCATGCTCATGCATCATATAATATAAGAGTTATAGTATATGTATGCATGCATTATAGCATATCCATGTATCATTTATATTATAAGGGTTATAATATAAGGTTGAATGGTTGTATGGAATGTATGCTATAGCATGGTTCATTACTTAGTTATATAATTGTTATATATTAGTAATGAATGAACATTGCATGATGCATGACATTACTTTAGGTAATCTTATAAGCGTTATAATTTTATAAAGTATGTTAATGCTTGCAATGTTGGTTTTAATTTGTCTCATTTACTTTATAAGAGTTATAAATAAATTAAATTAGAAATTAAAACCAATAACCAAGAGTTGCATGCAAACTTAGGTAAAATCATTTTTTAAAATAGTTTTAAAATATGATTGAGATAGACCTAAGTTCACAAATTTCTAATGAGATTAGAAATTAGATTAATCTTTTAAATTGGTTTAATAGGATTAAATTGATTCCAATAAAAGATTAAATTTGTAGCATATATATTTATAAGGGACCTTTTATCTAAGGTGGATTCTGACTAGGCTAGGGTATTTAAGCTAATAGAAACGGAGCACCCCTACCTAGGAACCTACCTGAAAAGGTGAATTAGATAGATTTGCTACAAGCATGCAATTGTTGATTAATATTTGTTAAAGTGTTTAATGAATGTGAATAAAAAAAAAAAAATAACTTTCCAAAGTAAGTGTTACTTTTGGGCAAACTTAAACAATCACTTAGTAAAAATAATTAGCCGTATTTTTCCTAAGTAAATTAAAACCTAGGTTGTTAAAATACTCAATGGGAGGAAAAGATGTACATGATATGTCATTTTTCACTCACATTTCTCCTTTAATATCCACACCATGAGACTAATACTTGGCCTTGAGGCGCACTGGGAGCGTCCCCCTTCGGATGGTGTTTGCATGGGTCAATATCAAGGTGAATGGAGAGAATATTTATAGTAAGTGAGAGAGGGATGTGTGTCAACATGTCCTACAGTCTCTTTCATTGATTTATACCGTGAGACATTCTTGCGCGGCCTCGAAATGCCCTGGGAGCATTGCTAGGAATGTCCTAGAACTCGTAGTTCGTGTTAAACATTCTATTTATCATAAAATATTGAGTATTTTATTTAAATAAAGTTGCTAATTTTGCACTCTATTACGAAAATCCAATAAACATATCCATGGCTATAGTATGAATACTTTAGCTTTACGTAGTGACATAAACAAGATCAAGTTAATAGTATATAGCCTAAATGGTCTAATAAGTGTATGGATGAAATTGGGTATCTCATCCTGGTAATACTATGGGATGCAGTCCATTTTGTATAGGTAATAAAAATGATATGATCCACAAATCATTCATGTAAAGACATGTGAGTGAGAGCATCATATGCAATGAGTTTGCATGTAGACTAGACCACGAAATAGTCACTTTTCTTTATAACGACCATTTACTATTAAAACTGACTATTTCATATTTAAGTAACCTAGGATAACTCAATCTTAATCCTGAGCTAGCTATGAACTCCTGTTTATTCGGGATTATCCTTTGATCTGCATGGGTGAGAGTAGTCCAACAGCACTGCTCAATAAGCCTTTCATTTTGGGGATAAGACCAGATGAATAGCTGGGAACATAACCCTGCAAGATGGAATTCACTCCTACCCATTTTAGGGTTAGCAGATAGGTTGTTCTCTCAAGTGTTGATTCCAGGTCTTGAACAATCGGGGCCCTACCTTCTCATGGTAAAGAAAGGACATGATTCATAAGTAGTGTTATGAATCAAAATGTTCATTAGAGGGTCGGTGGGAACTTAAGGAACAAGATGTATTTGCAGGGGTGAAACGGTAATTTTGACCCAGCTATAAATACGAACAACCTGTGAAGAATTGACTTACTGATTATGGTTTATATGGACAGAAATACATCTACAGTGAGGAGAGTGCAACTATCGAGCTATAATGGTGTGTCTTGATAGTTAACAAATAGTAATTAATTCAATTAAAGAGTTTTAACAAATTAATTACAGATCGCTGGAGCTCATGAACTATAGGTTCATTAGGTCTCTCTACTAGCTCATTAAATTGGAATAACAAATTGAGTATTAATGTATGAATTTTAGGGTTTTCAATTGATTGTATATGATACAATTATAAATGTTTACTTTAATTAAAATTATACAAAGTTGGAAAATAAATTAATATTTAAATTATGATTTAAATATAAAATTGATTTATTGGTGATATTGTATTAATTTAATATTTAGATATTAAATTAATATTTAAATTAAAAATTAATTTTATCTAATTAATTATTTTGAATTAATTTTATAAAACTAATTTAAAATAAAAGATGTTTTTTGAAAACATTCTTAGTTAGTGGATTTTTTCCTTTTTTTTGGGAAAAATCCACTAACCATATTTATTGGAGAATCACCAAATTCCATTGCTAATCTTTAAGCTGGAGCTGCCAAACATGCAACCTGATACATTTGCATGGTTTTTACCTATATATTGAAGCTCCATGCATGAAGACTAACGAGAGATAAAAAGAAAATTTCTGAATTGAGAACTCGGCTCTCGTTCCTCATCAATTCAACTTGTTCAAGTGTTTCCACCACACATTCTAGCTTAAGCATAATAGAGAAGATCTCGGTGGTAGTCCTCTCGATGATTCAAGCTTTATCTTGGTGTTTTTTAGCTGTTTTGTGGAGGAACCTCTAAAGGTAATATGTGTTACAAACCCTCTTTTGAATATCATATGTACAACATGTCTAAAACTTAAATTAAACGTAGTTTAAGTGCTTATTGATTTTGTAGTCTTCCGCTACATGATATATCATTCCTTCAAGGGTCCCCTTTCGAATGGTTTGTGCAGTTGGTCAATATCAAAGCGAACTCCAGAAATGGATAGGGTCACTTTAGTTTTTGCCCCAATCGGTTTTTCCCTTTCAGTTGGCTCATTGGGGCGGAACTCTAGGATCTAAAATGAAGGGTCACTTATGAGAAATTATTCAGCAAGTTAATGATTTATTGACCAAATAAATGATGACTGGTCCTTATAGGAATAAGAGTTATTCTAGTGAAATAATTAGTTGAGAGTGTCTCAATTCAGTGAAGGGAGAAAATGACTACCCTTTGGTGCCTTTTGTCCTAAATCACTTAAGCGTCATTGCAAAATTAGATGTTTAATGGGGTTCATTTAGATTTTGCTAAAACTTGTTGGATTTTTTAAGAGTTATGCTAAAATCTAATGTAGATCAATATGTTTGTTTTTCAGCAAAATGTCAAATAGTGATTTTCCGTTAGTTGCCTTTTCAAGTTTGACCGGTTTTAATTACATGACGTGGAAAGAATCCATTAAAACCTTTTTCGTGGTAGACAACCTCGAAGTTGTCATGAATGAGGATTTTCCTCAAGTCCCAACCCCTGATGCACCATGAAATGTTCGTAATGCATATGAGGTGTGGATGAAGGCTAATTCGAAGGCCCGAGTTCACATTTTGGCAAGCATACCTAATGCATTGGCCAAAAGGTTTGAGAACATGGTCATTGCACATGAGATCATGGAATCAATGTGAGAATTGTTTGAACGAAAGTCTCATTATTCAAGCAAAATGGGATTGATGATAATAAAACCAGTAGTGCCAGTTCCCAAAATAATCTCCAGTCCATATTGAATATCAAGAGACTAACAGAGAAAGCAATCGTTACTAACTCTGATGAAGTTCATCAACGAGGATTGTCCTCTAAAATGAAACTTGGAGTTTATGATATGGGTTCTGGTACTGATCCCACTACTCTCCAGAAAAGGAAGAAGTCCAAAGACAATAAATATGATTTATTTGTCTTGGAGACGTGCTTAGTAGAGAATGATGATTCTGCTTGGATAATTGATTCAGGGCCTACTAACCACGTGTGTTCTTCCCATCAAGGATTTAGTTCCTGGAAATAACTGGAAGCTGGAGAGATGACTCTTAGAGTCGATACTGGTGAGGCCGTTTCAGTTGTTACTATAGTCATGCTTAAGTTTTTTTGGACAAGAAAAGATATCTGTTATTGGATAACGTATATGTAGTTCCTCATATCAAGAGAAACCTAATTTTTGTTTCCTGTCTACTTGAACAAAATTATTCCATTTTCTTATCTGAGAACAAAGTATTTATTTTTTAAGAATGGAATGGAGTTAGGTTTTGGTTCAATAAAAAATAACTTGTATGTACTAAGCCCATTAGTCATAAAAGTTATGCTCAATACTAAAATGTTCAAAACAACAACAACTGTAAAAAGACAAAAAATTTCTCATAAAGAAAATGCCTATCTTTGGCATCTAAGGTTAGGTTACAACAATCTCAATAGGATTGAGAAGTTATTGAAAAGTGGACTTCTAAATGGTTTATAAAGAAACTCTTTACCAGTATGTGAATCATGCCTTGAAGGCAAAATGACCAAGCGGCCTTTTATTGGAAAAGGTTATAAAGCCAAGGAAACCTTGGAGTTTATACATTCAGACCTCTATGGTCCAATGAATGTAAGAGCACGAGGTAGGTATGAATATTTTATCTCTTTCATAGATGATTATTCTAGATTTGGGTATCTATACCTAATGCAACATAAGTCTGAAGCTTTTGAAGTTCAAGGAGTACAAGACTGAAGTTGAAAACTTGTTAGGTAAGAAGATAAAAACACTATGATCTGATCGTGGTGGAAAGTATATGGACTTAAGATTCCAGAACTATATGATAGAACATGGAATCATGTCCCAACTCTTAGCCTCAGGTACACCTCAGCAGAATGGTATATCAGAAAGGAGAAACAGAACTCTGTTAGACATAGTTCGGTCTATGATGAGTTATGCTCATCTTCTAGACTCGTTTTGGGGATATGCAATGGAGGCTACGGTTCATATTTTGATCAACATTCCCTCAAAGAGTGTTTATGAAACATCTTTTGAGTTATATAGAGGTTGTAAAGGTAGTTTGCACCAGTTTAGGATTTGGGGATGTCCAGCCCATGTGCTTATGGTAAACCCCAAAAAGTTGGAACCTCGTTCAAAAGTGTGCCTATTTGTAGGTTATCATAAGGAAACGAGAGGTGGATACTTCTATGATCCAAGTGATAATAAAGTGTTTGTATCAACAAATATTACCTTCTTTGAAGAAGACCACATGTGGATTATAAATCACAAAGAGTGCAACTATCGATCTTTAGTGGAATGACCAACAGTTAACGGATGGTGGATCTCGTGACTAAAGAGTTTAGCCAGTTATTCACATACCGTTGGAGTTTCAAGCTACATTTCCATAAGGTCCTCTTGGTAGCTCAATAGGTTCAAGTTGAGAATCAAATTTTGGTTAGTTTTAAGTGTTCAAATTAACAAGAGGAAATTTGATTATGTATGATATAATTAAATTGATTCAATTATAAGTGTTATAATTAATATGATGTATTTGATACATTATTAATTGGAGGAATTATTATAAATATGATTTAGATTAAATACCATAAAATAGAAAAAAGAACAATAGTTTATATGTTTCATATGATGAAATATTAAAACCATATGTTATAAATATAATATGATAAGTTGGTTATTATATTTAGTTATAATATATTAATTATATAATAATTAATTATTATTTTTTTTAATAACCGACTTGAGTGGGAGGTTATGCACAGTTATGGAAACTGTGAGATAAAAAGAAAAATGGTTTTCCAAAATTATGAAGTTGATGATTCATTAAATCGGTCTCACAAAAAGAAAGACTATCGAGTAAAAGAGTCTTACTAAACGATAGCATCTCACAGACTAAACGATTGAGTACCGGATTTACTATACAATAGTTACTCGTTCCTATACGATCGAGTGGCAAGTCTATATGATAGACTTCTTCTTACAAGTCTATACGATAGACTTCTTCCTTCTCCCACTTACTCGATCTTCTATTCAATCGTTTACCTCCTTCATTCCTCTATCCAAAATCACACAGATCCCACAACTCCTGGATTCTCACACTAAGAATACCAAGGTAACTCTTGTGGTGGTGTTCTTGTTTCCGTTCGAGGGTTGAGGATCGAGTTACACTCGATAGTGATCGAGGATTTTTCAGTAACATAAGGTATATTGATAATGTTTCAAGTAATATTGACATACATATTAGAACGTTGGGGAATATTGATACCAAATAAACAGTTGAATATATTACATTGAAAAAATAATAATAATAAAAAAAGAATATATATCATATGATATTAAAAATCAAACAAGAGTATGTATCACATAATATTAAAAATCAAAGAAGCTGTGAAAATGGAAAATAAAATAATACATTTTCTCTATCCAATTGAAAAAAAAAAGAAAGAAAATTACAATAAATGTATTTTTTTCTCCCCAATTGAAAATGGAAAAAATTCATTTTCTCTCCCGATCATGAAGGTAGTTTTGTAAATAAGGAAATATATATAAAAATTAGATATAAATAAATGAAAAAAAAGTATAATGGTTCAAAATTAATACTAAAAATCATCTTTGAAAATATATAAATTTTAAGATATTTATGAAATATAAAATTCTTTAGGTCTTCAAAGTAGAAACGGTATATAATAACCTTTCCAGAAAAAAAAAAAAAAAAAAAAAAAAAAAAAAAAAAAAAAAAAAACTGATTTAAGTATTAATATTTGAACATCACCAAACCTAAGCCTCAACCTAAACCCAAAGTCGTTTCATTTCAACTTCCAATCCGATAACGACTCTTATATCACTTTAATAACTGCCCCTGCCCCACACTCATAATTTTACAAATTTGCCCTCACCCCAAGAAAATTCAACCGTCAAAAACATAACCTATACTCTATTCTATTTTCCTCTTATTTAATTAATTTAATATTTTAAAAAAGGAAGTTAATTCATTAATAAAATTAAATAACATAAACGTTTTCTCTCTCTCTCTCTCTCTCTTTTTGCTAACTGTTGCTTAAAGCCACGCTCTCCTCTTCTCTTCCTCTTAAATCTCTCTCTCATCTCTCAACTCACCACTCCTTCCTCGTCATGGATTATTGCTCTTCTCCCTCCGGCAACCACCACCGCGCCGCCGCCTCCGCTTCCTCTCCCGACGCCGCCGTCCAGAA
The DNA here is from genome assembly GCF_009727055.1 of Benincasa hispida. Lineage (NCBI taxonomy): Eukaryota > Viridiplantae > Streptophyta > Magnoliopsida > Cucurbitales > Cucurbitaceae > Benincasa > Benincasa hispida. The sequence continues at coordinate 37,516,340 of NC_052360.1, read as the reverse complement.
GGCTCTCCTCCTCGTTCAATCCGACTCTCTCGATTCCAAGTTCCTAGGCGCCTGTGAAATTCGCCGACTCACCAAAACCTCCCAACGCTGCCGCCGTCACCTCTCTCAATCAATCCCTCATCTCGTTTCCATGCTCCACCGACATCACTCCCCTGAATCCCACCTTGAGGCCGCCCTTCTTGCTCTTCTCAACCTTGCCGTCAAAGATGAAAAGTAATTCCCTCTTAGATCTCTTTGCCTTCTATAATTTCTTTTCATGTTTTCTGAAATTTGGGTTAACTTGCCTCCTTGCGCTTAGTTTAATTAATTTGTTGAATTAGTTATGCTTTCTGATTTTTTTCATCAAATCAGCGATACCCCATGAGGTTTTGTGGTTAATTATATTTCTTACTGGAGAATATGCGAATGAAATGTAAAAGGTAGAGGAGGGAGGAGGAGGAGGAAGAAAGGAGAAAGAAAATCTATCTCAAAATAAATTTAAATGTGTTGGTTGGCCAATTAGATGGAGATAATTTTTATTGGATTCCCTTTAGAGAATGATTTTCTATATTGACTATGTTTTTTAAATTGATAAAGATTTTGCTAGTTTCAGTATTTGTGTTTGTCCTGTTGAGCTTCGTTTATTCTATTGCTAATTATATTGTTGTTATCTTGTGGCTTTAGTTGTTGGAGGCTTTCCCCTCTTTTTTTTATTTTTGTAATGTGGTTGGCATGGCACGCGGTGGTTGGGGTCTTTGATTACCCAATTTTGGTTACAGAAGAAATGAAGAATGTGTTTATTTTGTCTGTTTTCTTTTTGAAATAAAATCTTCCAGATATTGTCTTTGATATGCTGTTATTACTATAGTATAGATGATATTTGCCTTAGTGACTACTTTCTGATGTGGGATGATCTGTTTTTGAGTGATTCGAAGAAACAGTTTTTGAAAGGTTTTGTAAACAAATATTGAACGTATAGATTTGATCATTCTAAATAGAAACATGGTTTTCCTTTAAACTGGTCTGTTACTCTGTTGATTTTCATAATCTCCTCAGCTCTTTCATTAGCTTGCTTATCCATTACAGGATCCTCCCCTCCCCATTTGCAATTGGCTCCTCCTTTGATATATGTGGCCGGACACACACATAGCTTACTTTATCTTGCAGATGTGCTATTTTAAGCTCACCCCTGTTCTTTCTTTGTTCCTTACACATGCTATTCACATTCTCATGTGCCCTGTCTTGTTCCTTCTAGCACATGGAATATATTGGTGGCCTTGAGTCCCCATCACAGTTTTGAAATTTTTCCTAGAAAATTTTGGTCTACTTTCAGTTTGTGGAGCTTCTGTACAAATCAAATTTTAAACTGTTTCAGTCCTATGAATGATACTGTTTGCTGAAGTAAGAATATGATTACCTATAGTGCTTAGGGGCTTTTTTGTGTTAGGTAATGTAATGAAATTTGATTTTGTTAATTTTGTGACATCTGTTTCTTTAGTTTGTTGGTGGTAGGTTTCTGGTAACTGATTCCATGTGTAACACTGACTTTAGTTCCAAGCCTTCATATATTAAGTAATTGTAATATGTCTACAGGAATAAGATCAAGATTGTAGGAGCTGGTGCCTTGGGACCAATAATTGGTTTTCTGCAGTCAGAGAGTTTGATCCTACAGGAGAATGCAACTGCTTCTTTACTCACTCTATCTGCCTCTACTGTCAATAAGCCATTAATAAGTGCTGCTGGTGCCATTCCCCTTCTTGTGGAGATTCTTAGATGTGGAAGCCCACAAGCAAAGGCAGATGCTGTAATGGCCCTTTCCAATCTTTCAACACTTCCACATAATCTTAGCATCATTCTAGATTCAAAGCCAGTCCCGTCAATAGTTAGTCTATTGAAAACTTGTAAAAAATCTTCAAAAACTGCTGAAAAATGCTGCTCACTGATTGAATCCTTAGTTGGTTTTGATGAAGGCAGAATAGCATTGACATCTGAAGAAGGTGGAGTTCTTGCTGTTGTCGAAGTGCTTGAGAATGGCTCTCTTCAAAGTCGTGATCATGCTGTTGGTGCACTATTGACGATGTGTGAGAGCGACCGGTGTAAATACAGAGAACCTATCTTAGGAGAAGGGGTAATCCCTGGCCTTCTTGAACTCACTGTCCAAGGAACACCTAAATCTCAGTCAAAAGCTAAAACCCTCCTAAGGCTATTAAGAGACTCTCCATATCCAAGATCTGAGCTTCAACCCGATACAATTGAGAACATTGTTTGTAACATTATCTCTCAGATTGATGGAGATGACGATCAATCTAGTAAAGCAAAGAAGATGCTGGCAGAGATGGTGCAAGTAAGTATGGAGCAAAGCTTGAGGCATTTACAACGAAGAGCTCTGGTATGCACACCTACTGATATGCCTATTAATACATGCACCTCTGAAGTTTCTTCAAAGTAACAAAATTTGGACTCATGCTTTGTCTATGGAGTTTGTAAGATAAACTTCTATAGTTATTACTGTTAGAGAACAGGAAATGAAAATAAGATAATAGGAAAACAAGCCAGTCCAGGCAGGTAGTGGGAGTGTCGGGAGACTGGTAAAATGTCAATAAAACAGGGAATGGGATCTGTATGAGGTTGAAATCATAGTTCTTTTTTTTCCTTTTTGCTTGTTCTGTAAATGTACTGTTGTATTACATTATAGAAATAGTGAAGTTTAAAAGTGTTCATTTCTCTTCTGATTGTGAAGTGTCCCTCTCTTAAAGTACAGAAATACTGAGTGATACACTGTAGAAACTAGTTCCTTCTCTCATGGGGATTGTGGGTTTGAATTCTCATTTCTTTAATGTTTATGAATTATGAGAAGGTACTAGCTTCACGTGCATGCACATAGCATAAAGCCAAAGTACTTAATGATCACAAGGCAAAAGAAAGGAAATGAAGAAAGAAGGATGAGGAAACTAGGAATAGGTTCTTTCCTTGGGTTACAAGTGATTTTTGTGCAACTCTTGCCTTGGATCCCTTTTCTATCCAAATCTTGTTTGAAGGAGAAAGGAAATGAATCTTCATCCTAACTTATCATAATTATACACATGCACACACGTGTCGAAAAGTAAAAGGTAGATCCCATTTTTTTAACCTTATTTACATAAAGCTAAAATGCTTGGTGAAGGACCATTTAGTCCTTAGTTTGATTTTCAGTATACTATTTACGAGAAATATAGTGCCTTGATCACCTCAAAGTTCAAACTATGCTCGTATCAATGAAAAAGGCCCAAAGTGCTTTCACTTAAAAATTAATATTTTATCCCCTGCCTTGGGATTTGCAAACATTTCAAATCCGTTCTAATTGTAAATGAACTCACACGTTCGGATGCAAAAGAAAATGAAGGAATTTGAAATCAGCTATAATTGATTTCAAATCTTGTTTATACTTAAATAATTTTCTATTCTAATCTGGTCGGATTTCAAAGTCTAAAATTTTTGTTTACAATTTTATACATTTCAACCTGTTGTGACTGGGTTAGGCAGGAATTTTGAGCCGCGAGGCAACAGCTACGTGTTCAACTTTTAATAAGTAACCATACCTAAAAACCCTCTGCCAGCGGCGACCTGAAATTGGTGTAGCCATGAAGGGTATTTTTAAAGAAAAATAAACTATAATTGACCTTTTTGTAAACTTGATAATACATTTAATTTCTAATATATAACAATTAAATTTGTAATTACTAATAAAATTTCAAACAAATTATAACTAAAACTAATATAAGGGTAAACGAAAAAAGTTTACTAAACTTTTCGGTAAATATCCAAATAAGAAATTTTTGGTAGCTAGCCTAAATTCTGTTTTATGTTTTTTAGATTAAATGAATATGTGTTTGGTTACCTTCTTGATTTTGTTTGCAGAATTATATTAAAAATGATAAAAACAATAATAATTATACTATTTCATGCTCAATTATTTTAGTTAAATTTAAAATATATAATATGATATTACAAAATAATAATTACACAAAAATTTTAACATAAAACAAGTTTAGAAATTAATTAGTAATAGTTTATGAAAATTTATTTAAATTTGAACTTAATTTTTGAATCGGCTACTAAATACATATCTGAAAAAATGAAATACAAAAATGTTTTTATTTAATCCATTGTTTTCAAATTTCTGTTTTCAGATTTCCTACCAAACAAATCCTTAATTACATTTCAGTCATTTCAAATCAATTTAGTTCCAAAAACAAATAAAAATTTAAAATCCTTTCTATCTAAATCCTAATGTGAAGTCGAGCATTAAAGAAATCATTCTAAACTGACTCTTCGAATTTGTTTAAATTTGTAAACTACTACTAGAAAAGAATAAAATATATTACCAAAATGTATAAGCACAAAATATAAAACAAGAAACAAATGAATGGAAATGTGGAACAAAACGAAAAGTTGTGGTTCAACACCACCAAGGTAAGAATATTAGAACAAAAATTGACTGTCTTGAAAGAATATCTTTATTCTTTCACAGAGAGCAAAGTTGTAAAAAAAAAAGAATAAAAAATTTCACCACAGGCCAAACAATAAAGTAAAGCAAATATAAAGAGAGGGGATAAAATCAAATGCCAAAACTTACACTTGTTAATCCAATATGACTTGCATTGATTTTGGTTATTATTATAAATTATGATAGAGATTACCGGTTCAAATCTCAAACTCCACGTATTATTGAATTAAAAAAAAAAGACTACTAATTCAAACATAATGTAGTAGTTAAAGATATTAACTATCTATCTCATAAATTGGAAAAAAAAATCATTTTGAAAAAATTTGAGTGTTTGACAACTACTTAAAATAATTTTTTAAAAAAATGAATTTATGAATAAGTTGGTTTAGTATAAACACGACTTTTTAAAAAAAATGATTTTTTAGTTTTTAATGGTTAATCTCTCTCTCATTTGTATAATTCTTAAAATTACCAATATGGCCTCAAAAGTCATCTACCTCACCTTTACTATATTGTTGTGACAACCACGACCCTCTGGCCCTCCGGCGACCAACTTCACCCACCATCCGACGACCACTTTCGACGACAACCACCACCAATTCCAAAGTGACCACCCAGACAACCAACTATCGCGACCATTATTTTAAATTATTAGTTCATAATATTTTATAATCATCCTTTATATAATTTGACATTAACAAAAATATTTTTAGTATATAATAATCCAAAATAATAATCCAAATAAACTTGTATATAAAAACATTTTTTAGAGAGACTTTAAACACATGAGTATTTTTATTTTAAATCATTGAATTGGAGGAAAAAGATAAAAAAAAAAAAAAAAAAAGTATTTAAATTTTCTTTCACTATGACCACCATCCTCTTCCTTTTGACAATATGTGGGTAGAAGATGCTACTTAAACGTTAAAATTGATAGTACAAGTTCACGATAGTTGAACTATGCTCATATTGGTGAAAATGCTCTCTTATGACTTCGAAAAAACAGGGGAAGAAATTTATTAAATACTACTTTGTTTTGAAAAAAAATATTTCTCCCTTTTTTTTTCTCTTTTCTTCTTAAGGTATTATCAATTTTCCTTCTTTTATCATATTTTCAAATATTTTCACTTTTTTGATAAAAAAAAAATGTATTATCATTTGGAAAGATATGATCGAATACTCTTTTAGGGGACGTTTGGGTTAAGGAGTTGGTTATTATAATCTTAGCTTATTATAGTTGGGTTATAATATTTTGTGTTTGGAGTATAGATTATATTATTTTGGGTTATAATAGTATGTGTTTGAGGTGTAAGCTATTTTAGTTTGAGAAGGAAATAGTAAACATTATAGCAAAGAATAAGAAAAATAATGAATGTAAAATAGTGATTATTGTAGCAAATTGGGGTTTTGAAACAATGTTAACTATAACTAATTGAGGACTACAAAATAGTATTTACAGTAGAAAGAGTAGTTATTATAGTCTTAGGATAATCTTTGCCCCAAACGCCCCTAGTGCTTGTGTTATTCATTTTGCTCCCATACTTTCAAAATCTTTATTTTGATCCCTATACTTTCAACTGTGGTTCATTTTCGTCCTTACTTTCAAAATCTGTTTAGTCTTTCTACTCTTAAAAATTGGTCCTTTCATTTTTAAGAGATTAAAATGGTTTCTTCTTAAAAGTAAAATGATATAAAATGAACCAAAATTGAAATTACAATTACTAAAATGAACATTTTGACAGTACAGAGACTAAAATGAACTAAAGTTGAAAGTATGAGGAAAAACCAAAATGAATATTTTGAAAGTAGAAGAATCAAGATTAAAAGTACTAAAGTAGTATTTTAATCTAAAAATTATATGAAAAGTAGAGTAATAAATATATGTAAATAACCTTATAAATCCATGAATAGTTGACATATCTCTTTTGTAGGCCCAAGCTAATTGAATTCACATACCATTTTAAAATCACTTAACCTATTTTTTTTGTTGGTAGAATGAGTCCAACCAAAAGCTACCACGTCAAGCATTTAGCCAAAAAGCAACTCATACACCTCACAATAACAAATTCATTTGATGTTATCTATTTAGTTATTTGTGAAGGATAATTTTAGAAAAATGCATTCTACAAAGATCACACTAACATAAAAGTTACTATGAATGGTTGAAATGCATAGTTTTAAAGGGGAAAATAAAGAGAAAAGAGATGAGTATTTTAAAGTTGATATCTACTTTTGGTGAGTGGTGATGATTAAGATAAATGTTAGTAATACTTTGAAGTGTCCAAGCAAACCCACAATATACAAAGGAAAAAAGAGAGGTTGAGAAATAATGTTTAATGGGTTACCAAACCAACTTTCCAAATCACCAACCAAACAAATCATTGCACATCAATTCTCTTCCCCATGAAGCAATGACTATGCTCCCTTTTCATTTGCTTTTCATTCAACATAAACTACTCAACTTTTTTCCTTTTTGTTACTTTTTCTATTTTTCTATTCATTATACTTTGATAATTGAAACTTTAAAATACATTGCTCTAATAACTCCAAACCATAAATGAGTTAATTGTCAACATCATTGGGAAAAGTTGATAAAATATCTATGTTGATTAGAAAAACCTAAAACTAAAAATAATAATAATAATAATAAATTATATTTAATTTAAAACATACTACACTAAGTTTAGTGGGCCAGTTGAAACTTTGGTTCATTAGCCCATGGGCTAAGTCTTGGATCTAGCTCAAATGGTTTCTTAAGCCCACTAGGCCTAGACCTGTATTTTGATCTGACCCAAGGATATATGTGGAATTTGGTTTGTTTTGTGGTATTCTTTTAGTTCTAACTATGAAACATGAAACTTTAGAATAGTAATTAATGTTTTATTTATTGAGTTATACTTAGATTGATATATAAGTTATTTTATAATAATATATTGGAGTTGTGTTTGTAATTGCTTTTAGAGGGTTTAAAGTGATTACGTAAACATCTTTAACTATTTTGAATGCTTGATAAGACTGGTTGCAAATAAATTTGTTATAATCACTTTCTTAATCATCTTACTAGCTTTTAATAGTAGTCTTGTAAAATCAGTGATTACTTTCTAACATATTTCAAGTTCTCAAATTTTTTTCTTTATAAATGAAAATTTATTTTGTAAATTTCATATATATTACTCACAAAACCAATTTCTATATCCTAAATTTTTAAATTGATTAGTTCAAAATGACATCAATTTATACTTTTTAGTAATATCATTAAAAAAATTGTACATGTTTCTCTCATATTTAATCATTTATACTTAAGAAATAATATAAAGCAAAGAAAATATAAATTTAAGTTGAAACCATGTATATGGTATAACATTTTAAATAAATATGTTAAAATATCAATTGTCAACAAAAAAAAAAAAAAAAAATTAATAGCGGGTGATTTAGTTAGTGATTATTGTTAATCACAACAACTTAGCATTATTTACCAAACATCATAATTTACTTTTTCAAGTTAAAAATTGAAATCTTTCAAATACTAATATACTTCATTTTATAGTTGATTTTTCTTGAAACACAATTGCCAACAATTATTTTAAAAGCTATAATAACCTCAAACTAAACCTAATAAACTTATGATAAGTTTTCATTATATTTTTTTCTTCCTAATATCGTTTTGTTTTCTTTCCTTTGATTACATTCTCTTTTACAACTTTTTCGTTCATTTCCAAATTATATGTTTTCCCTATCTTTAGATGCTAATTTAAATACATGTTTGAGAGTGATAGTTGAACTAGCGATTTTTTAGATTTAGGTAAAATTGATTTTGTAAAGTTGATTTTCATATAATCATGTTAATGTTTGGTTCCAAACTTTTAAAAGTGGTTTTCATATATATAAAAATAATTTTGAATTACTATTTTTGATTCCAAAAGTGATATTAAAATTACCAAATTACTAACAAATTATGGTTTAAAAAAAATTATTGTTGATGTACGTTGTAATTTGAATAGGAAAAACACATTTGATTTTCACATAACCAACCATGATAAATTTGTAATTAATTTCACATGCCCATCAATCACCCCACCAAAAACATATTTCAACCAATGGTTGAAAAGCCAATCCTAATTTATGATTTTAGATCTTCTAAAATTAATTTCAAAATTTGCCAAACATTAATCTTTGAAGAAAAAATGATTTTAGTATTGATAAAAGTAATTTTGGCCATGTTAAATCACTCTGAAACATACCCTAAGTCTCAATCAATTAAGTGTTTTGGGACTCTATAACTAAAGTTTCATATTGACAAAGGGTCTATTTGGAATGACAAGAAAAAAGTATTTTTTTTAAAAAAAAATCATTATTATTTAAACTCCTTTGACAAAAATTGTTTAACATACACTTTAAAAGTGTCTCAAAAGCTATTATAAACCATTGCCAAATACTTCAAACTTTTTTCCAAAATGACTTATTTTCAAAATTAAACACTTGAAAAGTTAAATCAAACATACTCCAAATAAGAAAATATCATAAGTGTACTAATGAAGGACAACATCTTTAGTGGTACTGTAAATGTGTATATTTTATTGTGTATATGTTGACATGATAGGTATGAGTAAAAGTTAAGGTGTGTTAAGGTGAGTGTAGTAACGGTAACAATATGAAAAATAGACATACAATTTCCATTAGCAGCATGAATTAGGGGAAGTTACGAAGCAAGGAGTTGAGGAAGATAGAAGTGAAATATCAAAGATTATGTGATTACAATAAGCATAATCAAGAAATCAGGAATTACCTAAGGTGACTGCTAAAGTAGAAGAATTGGAGAAGATTACCAACTATTTAAGGAAACTTTGAAGATTACTAAGTGAAAACCAAAGAGGATGAGAGTCATCGGAGGAGGAAGCAACAATAATAGATAAGGAACCAACTTTAGGTAAGCCCCTTGGTTTAGTGGATCGAATAGGAAAAATTTTCAAGATATGACCACTTTTGTGACAATACCTATATTTAGTTGTAGGACAATTAGCAAATCTATGAATATGTAGAATACAATTAATGCAGATAAAGGAGTCAAATTTTTGCCATTAGAAATGCGAGCGAGACAAACAAAGGAGTAATATTTGAACAAAAATGTAGACTAGTGATCGTTGACCTATGACTGGACCATTGACCGTTGACCAAACTGAATTGACAAAACCAATTTTATTTAATTGCTTTAACACATGGTAATTCACGAGTCTTGAGTTCATGAATGACGAAGTTGAGGGAAAACACAAAAGAAAACAAAATATCTATCGAGAGTGAAAGTTGACAGGATGATGCAAAACAAAGTAGAATAGTGCGAACAAAAAGTGTGGTGGTGGTGGCGGCGCAAATAGAGGAACATATTTGAATTTAGATAGATGGTGGTCGATGGGACTAGGTTGCAAACATATTTGGATAAATGCAAAGGAGACAGATAGTCGTGGTAGCAGTCAAATTTGAGCAATGGTGATGACTTTAGGGAGAAGATAATTTACAAAACCCTAAATATAGTCCCTAATATCATGTAAATGTGCATATTTTATTGACCGACTATATGCTGAAGAATTTATAATAAAGATACATAAGATACAAATATACACCGAAAAATATCAAATAAGGAAACAACTAAATTCGTCTAAGATCTTGCTAATTTACAACTCACACGTATGAGACATTTTGGGTGAAATCAAAAGCAAAACTATGATGATCACTCATGCCAAAAGTAGATAACATTATGAGAAAATACCTTTTTAGTCCCTAAATTATCTAGAATAGGTATGTTTGGTCCCTGAAATTTCAAATTAACCAATTTAGTCCCTAAGTTTTCAATAATAGTTTTAAAAGGTTCATTCATTAACAGATTTATCAAATAGACTTTTTATTTGTTGAAGTAGATTTACTGACCAAGTTGATGATTTGATTTATATTTAAATTTTCTGAAAAGAGAAAAAAAAAATCGAAATCGATCCCTAAAAACAACTAACAACACAAATAAAAGCCCACCAGAAATTTGAAGAAATCTGCTCTTTTTCCACATTCTGATTCCAATTGCAGAGATATCCATTTCTAAGGCATCAAGAATCTCAACGAAGTTCCCCATGGAAACGCTGAAAGAAGGCTTTTAAGTCTCTGTGCATTCAATGCTTTCAGTCTTAACACTTCCCCCAATTCCAAACCAAACTATCATTTTTTTTTTCTTTCCCATTAAACCTTTTCTCTTAATTTCTGTTAAGCTATTTTAGAGATTTTCTTAATAATAATTATTATAAGAAGAAATTTTCGTTTTGCGTTTACTATCAAAATGACTAAAGTGCCATTGTAGTCCATGTGGGATATTAATTAGAGTTTCAAACTCAAAATTGGTCCAAAGAAAAAGCCTCATTAAGTATTTTTTGATTGTCTAAATGAAAATTATATTATGAAGGGCATGGCTCATGAGTGAGATGTTCCATGTGATTATATTTATGTTTGAAACAAATAATATAAAAGAAATCAAGAGTCTTTTTTATAATCACAAGTGCAATACAGCTAAGTATGTAGCACAAAGTCATTCATAAATAAAGTAATGAATAAATGATAAAGTAATAAAGAAAACAAGTGTATGTTCATCTACAATGTGAGAGTTTAGTTGTAGTTGAGTTCTTTATTATAAATAAAATACAAAAGAATGAAACAAGAACAATGAGTTGAGTGTTTGTAGTGATGAAAGGAAGACAGAATTCAATCATTGGAGAATTGGTTTCATCAATATTAAATAATCTTTAATCTCGTGGGACCTTTTTCTTCATTCTTTTTATATATACACATACACATAATCATATAATTTATACAAGTTCACATGATGAATCTAATTCATCTTCATAGTTCCTTTCAATATCAATTGACAATAAAATGAATATTCCATTTATTTTTTTTAAAGAATATGAAACTTTTCATCTTTTTGAGAACTTCAGACATTTTCAACATGACAAACTTCTAAAATATAAATGTCAATACCAAGTTCCATTAGAGACAACCTCAAGGCATGACATTGCTCAAATATGTCTAATTAACTTAGAGTTAATTCGATCTATAAAGGAAAGAATCATTACTGATATATTTGCCAATCTAAAAATTTCTTTACCTTCAAAACCAATGTCATCCTAAATTAATTTATATGTTGATCATAATATTAAATTTCCATTAATATGTCAATATTTCTATATTTATATGGAGTTCGACCTCAACATGGTGGTGAATCGATATTTCTATTATTTATCATAAAAAAAACCATAAATAGTAAGCAACAAAAGGACATAAATGTGAATACAATATAAAAAATAAATATTTAAACTTGTTTAAAAAGCGTAAAAACACTTATTTATTATTTTAAATCTTATTTAATTCTGGTTTTTGTAATTGTTTTAGAAATATCAATCATATCGACATTTTATCAATATTTTGTATATATCAACTGAAATTCTATAGATGATACGTCACACATATCGCACATTTCACACAAGACATCCTGGCGAATTTAGAAACAACAACAAAATAACAAACAGTAAATCAAGAATGAACACATAGTGATTGGTAAGCTAGTTCGATGATAATCTACCTATGTCTGGGGTGTATTGTGCCCATAAAAGATAATTCACTAATATGTAAAAATTATGTGTTTACAACGGTGCACTTATCTGTAAAATAATGACGATTACAGTAACATACGTAGAGCCTAACTTGTTTAATTATCTAGGCTCCCCTTAGATGTGAGACTCCTTCTCTATTGAACTTTGGCTCCCCTTAAGTATTTGAATATTAGTGAAGAAACACTTAGGCTCCTCCTAAGCGTGTGAGACTCCCTCTCACAACGTAGATATCTTTCTTCCTTCTTGTAAACCCCTTTTCACATGAAAAACTTAGACTCCCCCTAAGCTTGAGAAATCATTCTTAATGAATGAATCTTTAGGATCCCCCTTAGGAAGTGAATCCATATTTTCTCTACTTAGACCAAAATATAGGTCCAAATAGAGTTCCTAGTGAGTCCAGAGTTGAATAAGAACTAAATACTAAAAATTTGTTTGAGTTCGACGAATGATCTTAACGCGATAAATTCTTAATTAATGCGGTGAATGAATTTTACAGCTAACATAATGGGTTGATTATAAGTGGTGGTAAGTGATGATGCATCATGTTTGTTATGATGCGTGGGATGATAGAAGTGAAGATGACGATGACAAATACAAACAAAATTGAGTGGTATGCGTGGAAGTGGAGGAAAAATCAAGTGATATGACAAAGTTGAGAAAAGTAACTAACGTTTTCCTAAGTGATGCATAAATTGTGCATTCATGTCATTAACTCATAAAATAAAGAACTGATCTCTTGGGATTTTTGAGTCACAGTTACTCTATCTTTAAGATGCATGCTCAAGTTAATTTTAGTCAAAAGCTTGACTTTATTTCTAAAACTACTTCTTTCCTTACTTAATGATGTCCACAACCACTTACTCTCTCAGTAGTTGATTGTGTTTACTTAAGTAGGTTTGTCAAATGGATTCAAGCAATGTTTTTAGTCATACATTAAACAAGATGAACTTTAACTATGCCTTGTGAAAATGTTAGTTTAACTTCCTCAATTTTTCAGAAATTTAGTTACACAGGATAAAGGAAAGATAAAACATGGATGGATGAAAGATGATAGAAATTCAATTTATATTAAGAAATATAAGTTTCTCAATCTCAAATATCTTAATACAAACTGAAATAACAAGAAAAATGTGATAAGATCATAGATGAAATATGTCGAGTCATTGGTCGCAATGTCTTGCTTCCTTTGGCTTGGATGGAGGTTGCTTCAATAGTGGTTGTTGTGGAGATGACAGAGCTTTCTCCCTTTTCATAGAAGAAGATTAAGTTCTCATTCAGAATTCTTCAAATAGAAGCTCGAGAGGTTGAAGACAATGGTAGAAAGGGAAATAAATTTGGGCAAATTTTTGGTCAATCTCTTGGAAGAAAATCTTATACTTAAACTGATTCTCGAATGCCTATTTATAGGCGTCATAGGGAAGATTTTCTGCTTCTACACTTAATTCCATGCCTTACTGTGGTGAATACTCGTGTCACATATTCATGGGTTATAGCGCGATTGTATCAAATCAGCTACCAACTTGTAGTTAGATTTGACACCCACGACTCACACGTTTGTTGTTTTCTACCCTTCATATTTTTTTCTCAATGCATGGTTCTTTGTGCACAAGGTTAAAGTTTGATCTAATCACTTTTTATGCATCTACGATTGCAACTTTTCTTTCCTTGATTGATTTTTGCTTCTTTTTACATAAAATCATGCGTTTAAAGATGTTTGATTTTATAATTTTTAAGATAATGAATTTTGTAAATACATGAACGCAAAGTTTAATTATTCACATGAATTTCATTTCAAGTTAATACATTGAAAGAGCATAAATCAAGGGATATAGACTTTCATAGAAAGAGCATAAATCCGAGTAGAAGAAGAAGACATCATCTCTATATTCTTTGGAGGTTTGAATTGAGAAATTGTCATCCTGTTGATAGAAATGCACCATTTTACTTAGAAGATATGGATTAGTATGCTATCAAAATTGAAGATCAACATAGGAAGAAAATAAGCATTCAAAGAGGTATACATCTAAAGATAATACCTTTTCAAATTTATACATCTAAAGATAATACCTTTTCAAATTCTAATGCTTGGAACAAGGACAAATTTGTGAATAGAAAAGAACCAAAAGAGAAGTTTGCGGTTGCCAAAAGAGTGGAGATCGAGAGCTCTAATATTAAAGAAAGAAGCTTCAAAAGCGGTAAGGGAAGTCTAGTTCTATTTAATGTTGGAAGTGCAAAGGATTTGAACACATGAGCAAAAATTGTGTCAATAAAGAGTCATGAGGATAAGAAACAACATACTTGATTTGAATGATGAATGTGAGGAATATGATGCACAACTTGAGAAAGAATTTGAAGTACATGACAATGAATACATTGAAGAAGGTAACTCCATATTTTTAATTATTAGAAGGATACTTAATGTGCAATCAAAGAAGAGAAAGCTGAAGATAAAAAAGAGAACTTGTTTCACAAAAAGATGTCTAACTGAAGGAAACTCATGCAGCTTGGTGATTGATAATGGAGGTATACAAATGTGGTAAGCAATTTTCTTGTAAAAAAACTTCAACTTGCTACCAATGCACATCCAAACCCATACTTCAATAGTTGACAAACAAATGGGAACTTATGGTGAATTTCCAAGCTCTTATTCCTTTTACTTTGGAAAGATATAGAGATGAAATCCTTTGTGACGTAGTATCTATGCATGTGGGTGATATGTTGTTGGGTTGACCTTGACAATAAGATAGAGTAGTCACATATGATGGATTGTTGAACAAATACACTTTTATTTTGAATGGAAATAAATTTACTTTACTACCATTATCTCCATATGAAGTACAACGTGATCACTTGAAATTAGAAAAGAAAAGATAATAATTTGAAGATCAAAAGAAGAGAGAAGAATGTAAGTTCAAAGAGAGAGAAGAGTGAAAAATGAGGTGCAAAAGGTAAGTTGAAAAATAAGAAAGAAAAAAGAGTGATTTTGAGGGGGAAAAAAAAGAAAGAATGTGAACTTGGTTATGAAAAAGGAGGAAATGAAAAATATATTTTCAACTAAAGCATCAAACTTTGTACTTGCAAAAGAGTGTGTTTAGCAATTGAACCAAATTCTAATGATGTTTTGCCAAATGCTTTTAAGTATCTTTTTTATAAATTTAATGACATGTTTCCGCATGAAGATGCACCTACGAGTCCACCTATTTTAAAAGAGATGGAACATCAAAATGACTTCATACCTAGGACAACTCTTCCAAATATGGTTTTCTATAAGACCAAGTCAACCGACACCAAGGAGATTCAAAGGTAAGTAGAAGAACTTATAGATAAAGATTATGTTCGAGAAAGCATGAGTCCTTAATCGGTTCTGATGATTTTGATACCCAAGAAAGATGGTAGATGGAGGATGTGTGTTGATTGTCGAGCCAGCAACAAGATACGATAAAGTGTCAGTATCTTATTCATAGATTGAATGACATGTTAGATGAATTACATGGTGTAAAATTATTTTAAAAAATTGATCTTAAAAGTGGTCATCATCGAAGTCGAATACATGCGAAGATGAGTAGAAAACGACTTTCAAAATAAAGTTTGGACTAATGAATGGCTTCTTAATATTTGACCTTACTAATGCATCAAGTAGTTTTATGATACTAATGAATCTTGTTTTGAAAAAATACATTGGAAATTTTATTGTTGTGTACTTTAATGATATTCTTGTTTACTCAAAAAGCTTAAATGAATCTATTTTACACGTGAAGACAATTTAACTTAAACTTTGAGAAGAAAAAGTTTAGATCAATTTCAAAGAAGTATAGTTTTTTTACTAGACCAAACCAACTCCTTAGGGTTAATTATTGAAAAGGATGGGGTGAAAATTGATGAAGAAAAGGTAAAGACTATTCAAAAGTGGCCAACTCCCACCAATGCAATCGAGGTAAGATCCTTTCATAGTTTGTCTAGTATTTATATGAGATTTATTAAAGATTCCAATAGCATAATCTCACAACTGAATGAACTTGTTAAAAAGCATATGAAATTTGATTGAAAAGAAAAGCAAGAATAATACATTCAATGAACTGGAACTATTTTGATACATGAAAAGATGTTGATTATATTCTTTAGTGAGAAGCTAATTAGAGAACAACTTACTCAACATATGACAATGCATATAAACTAGTTCTTGGAGGTGAGTATAATGTAAGTTCTACTTCTAATGTGACTGATTTGACTCATTTTGATGTAGGAAATCAAGATTTGGATTTGAGGATAAACACTTTAGAGAAAGGAGAGCTGATGTGAATCCAACCATTGATCTATTGCATGTTTCCGAATGAGAGCTGTTATAAGAAGCAAGACAAAGAAGATCTTAAGATGCTTTCACAATTCATCTTCAAAGACTAACTAAATACACAAGAAGGGACAAAAAAAAAATTATCCAATTTTATTTTTAATGTTAGTTCAATAAGTTAAGAAGTGAATAGAGTGAAAATGACACATCGTATAGTTTGGAAGATGCATGGAAGACAAAAAAATTGTGTAGAAATTGTAAATGAATTGCTGTCAAGAGTGCATTGTGTTAGAATTTGTGATGTCAAGTCTTGTCAAACGTACTCATCTAGTTTGCTACCTTATAGACAAGTTATTTAAGACTATTTGGAGCATTTTTAATATTTTAGTTTTGTATTTTGAATTCTCAATGCATGTACAATTTAGTTTCAATTTTCTAGGTCTTATCTTCTACGATATAAATTTTATTTAGTAGTTTTTGAATGACTTTTAAGTTCCTAGACCTTTGAACATCCATTTCGCATTTAAATGACATTTAATGTTCTTAAAAATTGATTTTAATGTTATAAAACCTTGTGTTTCTTTCACCTCTTTGGTTTTGTCATTTTCAAATCTTGTTTTAGGTTTGATGATTAAAACAGTTCATTGGATTAGGAATTGTTTTAGATCTAAGAGTGACCATTACATACATTTTAAGTTTGATCTAAGAGTTATTTATCCTTATAACTAAACTCTTGGTTGGAATCATTCATTAAATTGACCTTATTCTTTAGTGCTTCAAGTACCCTAGAAAGACCTCTAGCTTTGCATAAATCCAGCATCTTCAACGCTTATCAACAGTAATCCAAAAACTAACGATAAGATTTGTTTAGTTTTTTAGGTTTAAGGATCCTAATGAAACTTTGAATCAAAGTACAAAGTTCAAGTGTATTTTTAATAATTATGTCTAAATAAAACAATTATAATTACTTATTAACTCAACAACCGTAATTTAGGTAATTAGGATGTCTTCGAAACATATTTTATCTATTCAACTACTCTGTTTAAGAGGGTCTTTAATCATCAACCTGATGGTAGCTCAGTCGATAAAGACACCAACTACTATTGCAAAGGTCGATGATTTGATCTCTACTTTTATAATTGTTTAACCCACATCATAATAGTAATAAAAACAAATATCTTGTTTTTATTTTATTTGTCTTGAAGATAATGAAAAATAAAAAGACTTAAATTTTATTATTTTATTATTTTTGCTTCAAATTATTCATAGGTTTTATTCTATTTCTAGTTTTGGAATAAATGTTATTATTGATTAAAGTCAATGAAGGAACTTCATTTGCAAAAGTGGAATAGGTTGGAATCATTCAATCAATAAAAAATATTTGATTTTTTTTTTAAAAAAATAATGCAAATAATTCAAGTCAATGAGATTTTATATTTATATGTGATACTCTCAAGCGCACACATTGAGTAATAATATAGTAATATGTAAAGAGACTGAGTATCGTCCTCAAGAAATTTGGTATTTAATTCTTTTATCTATAAAAAAATCCTTCTAATTTTATCTAGGGTCAGAACTTTGATGATGAATATCTTAAGACTAAGAAAGTTATAAAATAGTTGAGCTGAGAAAACACTTCAGCTAAGAGCATTCTAGAATATTGTCTTCATTCAATAGATGTGTGAAATCAACAAAATATTTTTTAGATTAATCAATCAATTAACATAGGCTAGAAGTCTAAAGTTCAGGTTTTCTATCTCAAGCTCAACCTTTTCTAATACATAATCATAAAATCAATTTCTTGTAATTAACTTATGATGCATAACTGATCGTAGAGATTTACTGTCGCCTGCAAATCTCTAATAAAATATATTTATAATTATTAAACTATACTACCATTACTACAAATGCATAGCAATAGTGGCAAGTCTGGGTCGATCCGTAGGGAAGCACTGATGTAGTTTCCATCTAATTAGACTCTCCTAACTAAAGTGGTAACATAAGGGTTTTGGAGTGGTTTGAGTGTTGATGCGAGAAAAGTAGAGTGCAGAAAATTAAAATACAGGAAAAGTAAAAATGCCTAGCTCAGGACTTCAAGATCCACCCAATGCTCAGTTGATCATATGATTACTGAGGATTATCTCTCTTCATTTAATGTGCTTAGTCAACTTGTCCAAATCGCCAAGGGTAGGTACCTAATTATCAATTAATTACTTAATCAAGATAGATGCACAATTAACTGGGTTCCGATAATGTCCATGAAAACCTCACATTTACTTTAATTTCTTAATTAGATTAATTACTCATTTGGTTGGGTTCGATAGCGTCCATAACAAATAAACAATTGCATTCGGTTCGATGGGTTCAACTAAGCCAATTAATAACTGGATAGTCTAAATTACTAATCGATTATGTTCTTAAATTATACTAATTATGTAATGTGTAAAAGGATCATTCTAAACAATCTAGAATTTAATAACAAGCACACTTTAGACTTTTGTTGTAATGAATTTTACATGCATAGACACATATTTCTCTAGCTTCACAAAAAATGAATGATGGTTGGTCAAGCCTATCCATGTAAGCATAGAAATTTAAATACATTCAAGAACCACAAAAAATTAAAGAGAAATATAGATAAAGATTAAAAAAAATCCTGATAATGGATCCATAGATTTCACCTGGCCCTAAGTTAGTAACTCACATTAGCCTTAAATTTGGGCCAAGGTGAGGTTTACAATCATCAAAATCTCAAGAATAGAGGAAAAGCAGAAGAAAAGAGAGTGGAAAAAAGAGAAAATTGGTTGGAGACTGAATGGAGGGAGAAGAATATGCCCTAAAACTGGCAAAAAATAATATATATAAAAAGCATTGGTGTCGTGGCGCCTAGGGGCATTTTTGTCCTTTTTCTTTTCTTTCTTCATCGTTAATACTCTAGAGCTCTATTTAGGTTTATTTTCGTCTTGTTATATCTCATATAGTCCAATCTACCTCTTAATTTCTCTACCTATAAAATCATAGAATAAGTGTGTAAAATCCTATAACGACTCTGAATTAAGCTAGGGAAAATAGCACTTTTACGGTGCTATCAAACACTCCAAACTTAATTTTTGATCATCTCGAGTAAGATAGAAACACATAATCATACATAAAAATTATGTTTGTTTAATTGCAAGGCTCATTACTCTTGTTTTTACAATCTAATAAGATCATGCTTGGAATTAATAATGTTCTCCATAAACAAACAACTAAATGAAACAAATTTAGAAAGCTTCTTCAAATCTATTCATGCATAAGTGAATTCAAAATCCTTCTACTTAAGCCTAAACAAAACATATAATAGATTCATAAAACCCTTAATTTGTTTGTCTCCTACTTTGGCTCAAAAGATCAACCCCAAAGTGACGAAAGCATGCTAAAGGAAAACCAACCTCATTCTTCTCGCACTACAACAAATATCACATATGATAGCATTAAAAAAACACTATCGATAGATTTCTCTGAATGCTATCGTAGCCCATATTATTGAAAGTCTCAAGCTTTCAATAGCATTTTTAATGCTATAAAAGCACTATAAAAATAAACTTTTGATAGCATATATTTAATGTTATCAAAACTTTTCATAGTGTTGGTAAAAAAAGGCTATAGAAGATCTTTTATAGCATTTTTATAGCATAAAAAGACATCATAGAATAATTTTTATAGCATTAAAGAAACGTTATCGTAGACTTTCGATAGCCTTTTCAGAATGTTGTCGTAGCCCATGTTATTGAAAGTTTCTAACTTTCCATAGCTGTTTTTCAATGCTATGAAAAAGCTATAAAAAGTTCATTTTTAATTGCATTATTTTAATGTTTTGGAAACTTTTCATGACATTAAAAAAATGCTATTATTGACTTTTGATAGCAATTGTAATTATAAAATCAATTCTAACCACAAAAACTTTTAATATGTATTCAAGTGCATTTACATCAAAATAAATGTAGACATATTTTCCATAAAAAAAAACCTCAAAGTCACTAATCAAATGTGTTTACATAAAAATAAATAGATAAGCAATCATTAATTAAATAGACTTACGTCAAAATCCTCCGCATAGGTCATAACACAAAATATTTTTTATAAATCATCATGATTTAATTCTAATAATACATTAACCAATCAACTATATAAATATTTAATTCATACATAAAAAAATGTTTAAGTAGACATACAAACCTAGTGAACACCACTAGTGTCACGTCGCCTAGGGGCATTTTTATCCTTTTTCTTCTCTCTCTTCATGGTTGAAGTTTTGGAGCTATGTTTTGGTTTGTTTCCATTTCGTTTTAGTTCCAATGGTCCAACCTACCTCTTAGTTGCTCAATATTTACAAAATCATAGAACAAACCTGTAAAATCCTAAAACGAGCACGAATGAAACTAGAAAAAATAACACTTTTACGGTGCTATCAATAACATTAAGACCTTTCACGATTGATCTCTATTGTTTTCCTATCACTTTGGTACATAATCCTACAATAGTCTAATATGCAATTTCAAGCATAAAACTCTCTCTCATGAGCAAGATTATAAACCTCAAAACTGCTAAACGGTTATCAAACATTCAACAGATTAAGCACAAACATATTATAGAAAATCAATGATCTTAATGAGATCCATCAATTCAAAGAATAACACCCACAACCTAAGAAATCTTTCTACACCCTAAAACTCGAGAAAATCGGCCACTCGTGATGATGAAATACATGAAATCATTATTGTACATGAAGTCAAAGGGGAAAGATAAGAAGTCATTTGTTGATCTATTCCGTTGCCGGCATTGCATCAAATTTAAGTCTGTAGTCACTTTCGTCTCTTCAAGGTCACAATCTCACACCGATTAATCTCGACATCAACTCTTTAAAACTCCTCTGCACATACATCTCTTAGTCTCTGCACAAAATCCCTAATCAAACCACCGAAAACCTAGACGAGGTCCACTTTTTAAACTAAAAATCTTGGTTGCATCCAAGGTTCAAAATATTGATGTCGATGGAAATATCATGGTCCTGATTTTATGGAAATATCGGTGAAAATTTCCGAAAAAAATATAGTAATTGATAAAAATTGTTATAATTAGTTAACGAAATTTTGATTGTGGCTTAATTAGACTATAATTGATAATTTTAATCATAATTTCTATAGGACAATATTTAGATGTCTTTTGTAAATGTCCGTGTAAATGTTGATGTGGGAGCAGAAATTTAAAAAAAGAAATGGAAAATAATTACAAAATAATATATAGATCGGGAATAATTTGAGGTGAAATGATGTAAAAATTATGGAAGTTTTGGATGGTGAAAAAAATAACTCACATCAATTCAATTTTGAGGTGAAAATGATGTTAAAATTTAAAGAAAAAAAGCTTTAATGAGATTAAAAATAAATATATATATGTTATTTTTTTGTGGTTTTTCAAATTTAATTTATCTAAAAATGAAAGTTTTGGGTCGGAAATAAAACTAAAAATTGTGAAAAGTTGGAAACTAGAAAAGAACAACACATAAAAAAGACTTAATCCTTTGTAAAAAATGACATTGGCGTGTGAAACTATAGAATTATATATAATCAGAACCATAAAATTGAAAATTTTGAACCAAGCTAATATAGTTTATTAAAAAAAATGAAATTTTCTCGAAATGTTGAAATTTTTCAAAATTTACTTAAAATTTTCACCAAGTCTCGAAATTTCGTCAAAATGGAGGAAATTGAAATATTGTCGAAATTTCTCAAAATATTCTCGAAATTTTGAGCTTTTCCCAATCAAAATTTTGAAGCCATTGAAATCTCAAAATTTCTATTGAAACTGGGAGATTTGATGAAAATTTTAAATTACGAGAGTACCCAACGTGGGCCTTCACGCCATGTAGTGTGGAGCAACGATGTGCATAATTGATGTTCAATGCTAGGGTATAGCATTGTGACGCTATCCTATTTGGTGCTCTTGGATTTAGAGCGTCGAGCAACGCTCATTTCAGTGTTTCAAAGCTTCTTGACAACTTTTTCACCATCTTTTTCTCTCACTTCATTTGAGGGTATAGCATTGTTACCTCCCTAAGCCTCCTTTCTTCCCCTATTTGTTTCAGTTAGTTCATATCTATCCAATTACTCACTCCCTACAAACTTAACTATTAAAAGTGTCAAAACATACCATTAAGAAAAACCAACCAAATTCTAATGGAAAAAAGTACTTTTTGAGTGCTTTTTCTCTATTTATCTATCCCCAGTATATTTTTGTTTATTTCTTTTTTTTTAATTTCAAAATAAATACATTTTTTTTTTACAATGTAGGACTAGTGAGATCGAGCCTCTCAAAGTCAGTGATGCAAACTTTATTAAATTTAATGATAAGTTAAACTTGCCATTATTTCTAAGTCATAGATATAAGCAGAAGTTTTTAGGACTTCTTGTAGATTGACAAAATAAGTTTACAAAATTAGGCTCATAGTCCAAACTTATTATTTTTTCAAAAATGGCAAAAAACAAGTCCAACCCTCGTGATACACAACTGATATACACTTGATTCTCTTGAAACACTACTAGTATATACCTAATGCACTTGATACACTGGTGATACACAACTGATACACTATTGTTAGACACTTGACCCTTTCAGTCTCTTCCTCTTCCTATTCTATAAATAAATCAAACTTATGAAGCACGATTCATAAGACCTCGATCCATTTCATTTCCATATCCACCTTATGAGATCTACTATCTAATAGAACAATGGTTTCGCCGCCGAGAAGAACCCTATTTAGGGAGTGCAATAGAGAACCTGAGATCCGATGCGAACAATCAGTCGAAGCAGCTTCGCTCCTTCGTCTCCTGAGAACATTTGTATTGCTACAATCATGCTGACCGATATGCAACTGACTGAACAGGACATATGGCCGGGCAGGACGGCTTTGCTTAAGACCGGAATGCTACCCCCGCTCGAACGAAAGAGACTGGCTTTCTTNACAGGACATATGGCCGGGCAGGACGGCTTTGCTTAAGACCGGAATGCTACCCCCGCTCGAACGAAAGAGACTGGCTTTCTTATTATCTTATTCACTTCCTGAAAACAGGGCTAGCGCGCCTATTCCTATTGTTATACACTTGTTACACTTGATACACTTGATATCCTTGATACACTACTGATATATACTTGATATACTTGATACTCGCAAATGGGTATTGTCTTTCGGTACAATGGGTGTTTGACTGAGAAAGATACGCGTGATAATTAAAAAAGTGTCACACCTACCAAATAGAAAAGTGTGCGATATATCTGCCATATCCTATTCTTAAATTGCTACTCATTACAATTTTTCATTTTATTATTATTATTATTATTATTTATACCGGTACAATATATACTCAAATTTTTCTCACAGAAGTACATATGGTTATGATAAATGATATATACTTAAATCAAAACTAAAGGAATTTCTCCAAAAAACAATCAAAACTAAAGAAATTAATTAATCGAAATTGCTTAGTATAATAATTCCTATTAAAAAATAGGGAGAAAAAAAAAACAATTGTTCATATTCGACAGTCATGATAACATTAAAGAGAGGACGAGAAAAAGAATGCCAACACAGCAAACAAGACAAAAGGGAAAAAAAAAACCAAAATATCCATAAGGAAAAAGGAAACACACTCATACATATACAAGAATATATTATTCCTTAGAAGCATTTTATTTAAAATGAAGCTCAAAAAGCCAACCTTTTCCAACACAATTAATAATGAGGAAATGTTAATGCATTTTTAATATATAATTACAAAAAAAATATTTTTTTAAAAAATCATTTTTATATTTAAACTCTTTTGAAAAAAATTGTTTAAAATACACATTGAAGATGTTTTAAAATAAAATGACTTATTTTCAAAATTAAACATTTGAAAAGTTAAACCAAACATACTCCAAATTTACACTAATCTATCAACTTAAACATTTGAGTTGATTAGTAATTCAACATGGTATCATAACAGATTTTTACTATAACCCGTAAGCTTAAACTTTTGGATTAATTGACAATTTTACATTACATTAGAATAGGAGTTAATGTATTCAAATCCTTGTAACATCCTCCTCTCTCACATTTAATATTATTTTTTATTTGTTGGACATTCTATAAATTTCAAAGCCTACAAGTGATGGAAAGTGTTGAAGTATTTCGTGTAATTAAATTTACCATAACTCATAAGCTTAAACTTTTGGTTTGATTGGTGATGTAACAATAAATTTGTTAAATGAGAAATTATTTAAAGTGATTGTAACCATTTTAACCGTCATCGACAATATTACATATATATTTCTAAAATAGTGACAATTGAATGGTTCCATCGAAAAATTTTTCGAGTTAGAATAAGTTTGGTTATGGGGAAGGAATTGTGCGTTATGAGTGGGATTGAGCCATGTGACTAAGCATGTGAGGGCTTACTTAGTAAAGAGCTTTAATTGCATGCATGGGGACAGCTCTAATCGACCACATTTTGGTTATTAAAAGCAGAAGGTTTTTTTTTTTTTTTTTTTTTTTTTTTTTTTTAATAATTTTTTAAAAGTCAAAGTCATAAAAAATTAAGAAATGAAAAACAGAGAATCTGTGTTTTGGATCATTTAGCTAGCTTGTCTCACATTCGTGTCTATGCATGCATGATTTTAATGACGCAAACAATGTGCACAGCTTCATATAAAAGGCTTTTAATTTGCATGTTCCTCACTCCTTCATGAGTGCCTTACCACTAATCACGTCTTCTTTTACAAACCCAATTTCTCGAACTATGGTAGTACGAAATTTTTTTTCATACTACGTATTATTTGTTATAATAACATTTAAAAGTAGGTTAACTTGAATGTAACGATGGATCCAGAATTTTATGTCACGAGGATATAAATTTAAATAAAAATCAAAATATATTGCAATTTGTGTCTATATATATAGTCTCTAAACTTTTTTTTAATAAAAAAGTATAACA
The DNA here is from genome assembly GCF_009727055.1 of Benincasa hispida. Taxonomy (NCBI): domain Eukaryota; kingdom Viridiplantae; phylum Streptophyta; class Magnoliopsida; order Cucurbitales; family Cucurbitaceae; genus Benincasa; species Benincasa hispida. The sequence goes on along the minus strand of NC_052360.1, from coordinate 37,490,930 downwards.
AGTTCTTGGATTCTCAACTTTTGTGTTTAATAGGTTCTTAACTTATTCGAAAATGTTAAAAGTTAATTATTTATATTTGATATTGGACATCTTCGTAAATTATTTTATATAAATGTAATTTTAAAAAATAATAAAAGAAAAACTAATAATGAAAGAAGTTGCAAATTAATGTTTTCAAAACAATAATAATAATAATAAAAGAATTTGCAAATGCCTTAAATAATAATGATGATGATGAAAGAAGTTGCAAATGTTTCCAAAAAGAAATAATAATAATAATGAGGGAAAAAAGGGAAAGAAAAAATTGCAAAAGCCGGGATTCGTTTATAGTATTGTCCGATGTAAAAACAAACTTTATACTAATGTTTACTACAAAATACAAATTTGGAATATTCATAAAAAGCAAATATACATATTTTAAAACTCGAGCATAAGAGGGACGATACGTGCTCTTAATCCTTTCATAGATCCACTACCATCTGAATGTAGCTTGATTTAAAAATAATACGTAATCATTAAATCAAATTAATATTATCCTATGCCAAATATAAGTGTGGGAATGAAAGTAGGAAATATGTTGATTTTTTTTCCAAAGAAACCAATGTTTAGACTACATTTGGCATTGAATTTGAAGATTTTTAAAGTGATTATGAAATATTATCTTTTTTTAGTTTTTGGCAATGCTAATTTTATGACACTTTAATTTGAAGAACTCCTAAGCTCAAAAAATTTTATATACCACAATTCGTACAACCATTTAACGATAGACTATTTAAATAGCTTATTTGACCACACTTAACAAACTAAAAGATATCTCGGCTTTGGGCACTCCAATTACCTTCACTTAAGGATTATGAATCCAACACTTTTCTTGTAGATTCCATATATGATTTTGGTAAAGATCTCTCATATGAAGCAACAAATCCCATGAACTTTTTAGTGGAAACTTATTTTGATAGGTCAATATCGGGAGACACAAAACTCGAAGGTATAAGTAGTGTTGATAAGTTTAATTGTTAAAAATAAAAAATAAAATAAATAAATGTTTATTTAAGAAGGTAAAACCTTTTAGTACCATAGTATTACATACTCCTTTTATTTAATATTTGATATGTCATTAAATTAAAATATATATCGATTTATTTTTGGACTCTTTTGCAAATATGGAATTGGCTATCTTTGTTTAAGATTGTCTAGCTTTTGTTATAAAAGTTGTTTTGCTAGTTGTCTCAGGAAATGTCTTATACGATGTCTCTCGGAATGTTGATCCTGCAAAATATTTTTTTCCTTATTTGAAAAGTTATATATTTCCACTTCTCTTAGATATTTTCTTTATTTAAACTTTGCAGTTTTCGAATGGGACTATCTTTCTTTTTTTGTTGTGCTTATTTAAGAGCAAGTCGTTTTCTTGTTAGGGTTGCCACTTTGAATATTTTGATTGAAGTTTATGTTTTTGTGTTGTGTGGTGGCCGAACTACGTGGTTGTGTGTCAATCTTAGAGATTGTAAAACAAGAAGTTCTGTAGATCTTGAGGCGTTTCCCTATATCATTCTAAAATTTGAATAGCTACTTAAGAAGGTTGTCTCGACCTTAGGGGTAGTCTAAAGTATCATTATTTGAGAATGGATTCTCAAACTTAGAGGGAACCTATAAGTTCATCAAGTAGAATGGTTTTCATTTGAAAGTGGAAAGATTATAGTTGAGGAGTCTCACAATTAGGAGAAATCTAAGTGATTGCTCATTGATATACTCGTGTTTAGGGAAGTCTAAGTCTCTTTAAGAGGGCGTCTCACACTTAGGGAGAACCTAAGTAGTTTATTCATCAAGTTAAGTTATTCATGTGTGTCACTATATTTGTTGCTTATTTGCAGATAAGTACAACATTGTAATTACTTGACTTTATATTAATAAAAGTATCTTTCTATCCCCCATACAGACGTTTTTGGTATATCATCAAACTTAGTTATAGACATTTTGTTTTTATCTCTTAAAGTTTATCTTTGTGCTTTAATATTTATCTTTTCAATTGCTAGAATATAGTGGGTAATACATTTAAAATATGTGTTTGATAATCTTAATTTCAATATATATATTATTCCGTGCCATTTTTAGATGTCTCTTTTATGGCAAACGCATATGTGAAATATTTCCACTCTACTCTAATACTAGAAAAATTTGCCTAAATATAAACGGTTTTATTACAAAAGGTGATTCTTAAATATGAGTAGTCTCACTTACAAGGAACAAAGCCCTAGAACAGAGGACACCATGTAAGAATTGTCGACCATCTTTTAAAGAAAGTCATGATTATATAATTAAGGCAATGGTAATGTGAGGCAAACTAATGTTGCCATATTTTAAATATAGGTGTAAATTAGGAACTTATGTGATCGCCATATAAAATGTGTGCATAAAGTGTTTATGTATTCAAATGTGATAACATAAGCTCTTCGAATGGCCAATTTGAATATACTTTAATAGATAAGATACTAATTATCATCTTAAAAGTTATTAGTTGCTCCATCTTCATCCCTACATGTTCAACGAACAAAATAGGAAAGGAAGATTTGATGATATTAGTTTGTTCATAAGAAAATTTTATTTCATTTATTTACATCTAATGGAAACAAAAAAAACATTCAAAATTTTCAGAATAATGATAAAAAATAGAGTAATTATTTTAAATGACAAAAATTTAAAATATTTTTAGAAAAATAACAAAATGTCATTGTCTATCTTGATAAATAGTGATATTTTACTCTATTTGTAGATAAGTTAGTTCATTTTACTATATTTGAAAATAACTCTAAAAAATCATAACTAATTATGATTTGGGTATTTTGACAATAAAAAATAACTAAAAAAATGATGAGACCCCATAAATAAGAAATAAAGCTATTTGAGACATTTTTAAAAATATACCCGAGTTGAATCCATTTGACGCAATTTTTTTAAAAAAAACAAAAAACAAAAAACAGAACAAAAGATCCAACCCAAAGAGACGTTATCTTGAGGGTCATGTTGAGAAACTCATATTAGAATGATGGAGAGACTTTGATCAAAATCTCTAAAAGATGTATAGATTACACCATTCATATTTTTCTTTTTCTTTTTACATTTATCTCGTTATTTTTTAGTTTTGGTTTTTTCTTTTACGTTTGAATCAAGAATAAGTTGCTTTTCCCCTCGAGCTATCTTATATTTATTATCTTTATTATAATTTAGATAAACATTTTTTAATAAGTTGTGTTCACAGTTTTTTAGTTATAGTGCATTTATTCTTCGTAATCTCCTCTCCTCAAGGTTTATATCTACAACAAAATCACAAAGAAAACTCCTAGAAGAGTGGGTCATGCACACAAGAAAAGCTTAATTAAACCTACTATTTTTGTGTTATTCTTTTATTCTTTTATTTTTTTTGTTATTTTTCTTCTTAAAAGGAATTCTAAATTCTAAAATGTCAATTGCACGGTTTCCCGATAACGGTGCCAATTTGTTTAGTTCAATTATTGATGGGTGAAGCAAGGGAACAAACCTTGCGAGAACTAGCGGAGCCGGACTATAATCAACAACCTTTGTGCATCGTGTATCCAGAGACGACCGTCCCATTTGAGCTCAAATCAAGGCTTGTTCATCTCCTACCTACTTTCAGAGGGCAAATTGGTGAAGACCCGCATAAACACATGAAGGAGTTTCATTTAGTTTGTGATAGAATGTGCCCACACGGGATAACACAGGAGTAGCTCAATCTTAGGGTCTTCCCCTTCTCCTATATTACCTACCGATGGGTTCCATCACTACTTGGAGCAGTTTGAAGAAGAAATTTTTAGAAAAATTCTTTTCGGCATCTAAAGCTCATAACATAAGAAAAGAAATATATGAAATTAAGAAAAGTGTATGAGAATCTTCGTATGAATACTGAGAAAGATACAAACAATTGTGTGCTTCTTTTCCACATCATCAAATACCTTAACAGTATCTAATCCAATATTTTTACTCATGTTTACTTCCGTCTGAAAGAAGCAATATAGATGCGGCCGCCGGTGGAGCTTTAGCGGATAAAACATCGACTAAAACAAGCAAACTCATATCAACCATGGCGGAGAACTCTCAAAATTTTGGGATAGGGACTCTTGATCACACTATTTCTCAATCTAGTGAAGTAATTGAGCTAAGATCACAAGTATCTAACCTCGCATCCCAATTTTACTCAAGTTTCCCAAGGAGGCCTTCCTCAAGTCAAAACATGCGAAGTATGTGGATTAGCTAGACATACATCTGAGGCTTGTCCGCAAGTCCAAGTCAATACCATTGAAGGATTTTAGAGGAAGTACGACCCCCATAGACTAGCAAGGTTTAAGGTAGAAAATGTCGATTTAGAGCTTATTGAGATGTTCAAAAAAGGTACAAATCAACATCCCTTTGCTTAATGCTGTTCAAAAAATACCCAGGTATGTTAAATTTTTAAAGGATTTGTGTACTAAGAAAAGAAAAGGGAAGGAAGAGGAGAGAGTAATCGTTAGTAAAAATGTCACTGCTTTGTTAAAGAAAGACATGCCTAAAAAATGTAGAGACCCGAGAATTTTTACTTTACCATACAAAATAGGAGATAGAATTATTACTCATGCTATGCTAGATCTAGGTGCTTCAATAAATATCATGCCTTTTCATGATTATGAACACCTTAAGTTGAATGGCCTACAAAAAACGAATGTTTGCATACAACTAGCTGATAGGTCATATATTCAACCTCTAGGCATAGTAGAGGATGTTTTGTTACGAGTTGGTGAATTAATATTTCCAGTTGATTTTTATATTTTAAAAATGGATGAACCTTACTCCACTTCTTCTTCTAATATTTTACTTGGAAGACCTTTCATGAAAACTGCAAAAACTAGAATTGATGTAGATAAAGGGTCTTTATCGGCAGAATTTGATGAAGAAGTAAATTCTTTCAACATATATGATGCAATGAAATTTCTAGATGAGTATTTTTCTCTTTGCTCCATAGATACGTGTGAAATGTTTGATGAGTTGTTATTAACTATTGATGAAAATTTTGACTGTTTGGTTGCCCCTGTTGGGGATGATGCCTTAAACTCTCGTTGGGTCCTATAGTTTGTAAACACGGTTTTGAACAAACACTTGTGATGTAATAATATATGATATTTTCTTCACTTTTGTTTATGGAATATTGGATGTTTTAATTGCTTTACCATAAACCAATAAACTAAGATCACTGGTTTTCGTTTGTAACTTAAGCATGTATGTAGAGACATACAGGTGGATCATGTCTTAAGTGATAACCAAAATGGTCTGTAGTATATAGATATATGAGGGAAACCTTATCCTGGTAATGCTGATGTGGCCTTCTGTGTAGAATAGTTACAAGTGTCATGACTTGCTATAGATGGTCTAATCCTGATCATTCATGAGGAGACATGCGAGTGGGGGCGTCTTATACGAAGTGTTATAGTCTCGTTATATAACGTCGTTCATGACAGAGACTTCACTTCACTAGGATGACCATAGATAACATGACCTCAATCTTGAGTGAGTTGGGAACTCCTGCCTTTGAGGGTGGTCCTTTGATTTGCACGGGTGCGAGTGGCCAGATCGCCGACTCAAACCTACCATTTTGGGCATTTCTTTGATTTGGGAGCTGGGAACTCAGCTACACAAGATGGAATTCACTCCTTCCTCGAAACAGGGGTAAGTAGATAGATTGCTCCCTTAAGGGCTGATTCCGGGGCTTGAACGATGTGGCACCACACACCTTCTCATGGCCCAAAAGGTGTCTACACATAGTAGGACTATGTTGTATTGTTCATTAGAGAGATCAGTGGTACTTAAGGAGTTAGATGTAACTACAGGGCCAAAACGTTGGCCCAGCTGTACTTACGAGCATCTGTGAAGGGTTATCGTATTGTTGATTTGTTATATCCGATAGACATAGAAATATATCTGTGGTGAGAAGAGTGCAACTATCTCTTTAATGGAATGCCTGACAGTTAACGGATGGTGGATCTCGTGACTAAAGAGTTTAGTCAGCTATTCACATATCATTGGAGCTTCGAGCCATAGGTCTATAAGGTCCCCTTGGTAGCTCAGTGGATTCAAGTTGAGAATAAGTTTTTGGGTCAGTTTGAAGTGTTCAAATTGACAAGAGGGAGTTCGATTATATATGATATGATTGAACTGATCAATTATATATGATATAGTTGACATGATGTATAAGATACATTAATTGGAGGAAAATTATGTAAATTTGATTTATATCTAGTGGAGGAGAAAAAGAATATGGTTAATGTATTGCATATGATGTGATATTAAACCATAGATTATAAATATAATAAGATTATATTTATTTTTTAATTTGACAATTATAGGATAATTGTTGCCCGACTTTTTCTCCGTAACCGAATGATAGTGGGAGGTCATATTCAGTTTTTGTAACTGAAGGATAAAATGAAAATTGTTTTCATTTTGCAAAGGATCAGACATTTTCTCACGAGTGATGTATGTTACCTATCACATAGCAAACCGAGAGCCTATACAGCTCAAAGTTTCTAAACGATCATATAGATGCACGCGGTTTACTAAACGATCGCATAGGATTTACTAAACGATCGTCTAGCTTTTTCTGAACGATCGCACTCCCGAGCGTCTTACTAAACGATCGTCTATACGAACATGACCCTTTTTACTAAACAATCGTGTACCTACCTAAACGATCAAGCATCGTTTATATGATAGACACCCGACTTCTCCCAATTGCTTGGTCGTGGTATACAATTGTCTCTTCCTTCTTCCCTCTACCAAATCCAACAGAGCCCACTCCTCCTGGATTCTCACACCGAGAATACTGAGGGTTCTGAGTGGTAGTGTCTTCCTTACTACTGTCTTCGTGAGGAGTCCGTTCATTGGTAGACGACCATGATTTGGCGGACGATTGCTTGGACGATCTCGTGAGAGCGAGAGAAGCATTCCCTGGACGAGAATGAGATTTAAGGTGAAGAAGGGTTCTTCAACTGGTATGTATTTCCTTCTCTTTGTTGTTTAAAGATTGAAAGCATGCCTGTAATTAGTTGTTAATGCATATCTAGCCTGCTAGATTGTGAATGCGGTAATTCTGTTACAATGAGTTTGGAACGATCTTGCTTTCACTCAGAGGTATTCTTTTATAAGAGTTCCTTCAGCCCCCTCTATTGATCTTGATGATTATGACTCTTCAATTGATTCTTTACTTACTTTTAATGATTTTGACTTGAATGATAATTCTTCTAATAATAATCTTGTTGAATCTCATATACAAGGGATCGAGCTTAAGACTCTTCCTTCACACTTCAAGTCTGTTTTCCTCGGAGATGAGAATGTTTTTCCAGTTATCATTTCTAAAGAACTCACGTCTTCTCAAGAATGCACCTTAGTGGAAACATTGAAAATCTACAAAAAGGCAATCGGATGGACTTTGGATGATATAAAGGGGATAAGTCCTTCCTTATGTATGCATAGGATTGTTCTAGAAGACGGAGCCAAGGCCACCATCCAACCTCAAAGAAGACTTAATCCGATGATGAAAGAGATCGTACATAAGAAAATCATCAAACTCCTTGAAGCTAAAATAATATACCTAGTTCAAGATAGCCAATGGGTAAGTCCAATATGCGTGGTACTAAAGAAAATCAGAATGACCATTGTAAAAAATGATAAAGGTGAGATGATTCCAATGAGAGTACAAAATGGTTGGAAAATGTGCATAGATTTCAGAAAACTAAACGAGGTAACAAAAACGGATCACTTTCCTATTATTTTCATTGACCAAATGGTTGAACGACTCGCTAGGAAACCGTATTTTTGCTTTCTTGATGGATTTTCAAGATTGTATCAAATACCAATAGCATAGGAAGATCAAGAAAAGACCATGTTTATATGCACTTACGGTACATATGCTTTTAGGAGAATGTTATTTGGATTATGCAATGCCCTAGGTACGTTTCAACGATGTATGATGAGTATTTTCTCCGACTATGTAGAAAAGTGCATAGAAATTTGCATGGACGATTTCACTATGTATGGTAATTCCTTTGAAGATTGTTTACACAATTTGAGTATGATTTTAAAAAGATGCATAGAAACCAATTTAGTCCTCAATTATGAAAAATGTCACTTCATGGCTTCACACTGAATTGTTTTAGGACATCTTGTGTCAACGAAAAGGCATAGAAGTAGATAAAGCAAAAATAAATGTCAGGTTAACCATCCCTATCCTAAAAACATTACGAAACTGCACTATTTTCTTGGTAGTGCAAGATTCTACAGGAGGTTCTATTGGGATTATGCCCTAAATCTCGTAGGATCCTGTAGTTTGTAAATGTTTGAACAAACTCATTGTTTATTTAATAAAATATATGATATTTTATTTCATATTTTAGTTGCATTAACCACAAATCAATAAACTAACATTCAAGGTTATCTTGTAACTTAAACATGTATGTAGAGACATACAGGTGGATCATGTTTAAGTGATAACCTAAATGGTCTGTAGTAAATGGATAAGGTTGGGCATCTTATCCCGATGACACTACGAGTATGGCCAACTTTATAGGTGTTACAATTGTTGTAAAGGCTACAAATGATATGATCCTGATCATTCATGTATAGACATGTAAGCGGGGATATTCTATACAAAGGAGTTTGTATAAGACCGAAGCACGAAATGTTTAGTCTATTATATAACGACATTCATGATAGAGACTTACATTTCACCAAGATGATCATAGGTAACATGACCTGAATCCTGAGTGAGTTGTGAACTCCTACCTATGAGGGTGGTCCTTTGATTTGTATGGGTGAGAGTGGCAAGATCGCCGACTCTGTTGGGGTTTATGCCCTAAAGTCTCGTGTCATGTAGTTTGTAAACAACTTTGTACAAACATTTGTGATGTATAATATATATGATATTTACTTCACTTCTTGACTTTGCACATTTAAATATTTATTTTTACCACAAACCAATAAACTTAATATCCCTGGTTTTCTTTATGTAACTTAAGCATGTATGTAGTGACATACAAGTAGATCATGTCTTAAGTGACAACCAAAATAGTTTGTAGTATATGGATATAGGAGGGAAATCCTATCCTGGTAACACTACGGATGCAACTCGCTTTGTGGAATTGTTACAAATCCTGTGACTTGTCACAAATGGTCTAATCCTGATCATTGTGTAGTGGACATGCGAGCGAGGGCGTCCTATACAAATAGTTTGTATAAGACTTGACCTCGAAGTGTTAATGTCTTGTCATATAACTCCGTTCATGACTGAGACTTCACTTCACTAGGATGACCATAGGTAACATGACCTCAATCCTAAGTGAGTTGGGAACTCTTTCCACTGAGTGCGGTCCTTTGATTTGCATGAATGCGAATGGCCAGAGCGCCGACTCCAACCTACCATTTTGGGGATTCGTCTGATTTGGGAGTTGGGAACTCAACTTCAGAAGATGGAGTTCACTCTTTCCCCAAAGCAGGGGTAAGTAGATAGATTGCTCTCTTAAGGGCTGATCTTGGGGCTTGAACGATGTGGCGCTACGCATCTTCTCATGGCTGGAGAGGTGTTCACACATAGTAGAACTATGTTGTATTGTTCATTAAAGGGATCAGTGGTACTTAAGGGGGAAGATGTAATTACAGGGGCAAAACGGAAAATTGGCACATTGTAATTAGAGCATTTGTGAAGGGTCATCGTACTGATGATTGGTTATATCCTATGGACATAGAAATATATCTATGGCAAGAATAGTTCAACTGTCGGTCTTTAGTGGAATGTCTGGCTAAAGGGGTTCTCTAGACTTCCTGCCCATGTGCATGGGTGGTAGTCTAGTTTGCCACACACCCCTTAGTTAGCCTTCTTCACCACAACATGGTTCACTCATATGGTTAATGTGAAATCAACCACTCTCCTCAACTTTCCTAAATCTCTCGTGGGATATGACACGTATAAGGCCCACATGATTATCATTGGATAAGTAAGGAAGCATGCATAAATCACAAAGCCACGCAAAGTCAAGCTTTATAAGAAACTATTTCCCTACAGGAATAATGTTACAATGCATGTTACTCTTACATGCAAACATTCCAAGGCACCCCTTAGGTACAAGCATCAATGACCTCACACAATGTATTGGCTAATCCTACTCATGGCTTCACTCCAACATCATTGAAGTTGTTCATCAAAACACCCCTTGATGAACTGTACTCTTACCATAGGAACTTGACTACATAACTCATAGTCTAAGTCCTTTTTGTGGAGAACCCTCTCCTCTCATGGAATCCTTCTATTCCATATCTTCTAGGATTAGTGTGATGGAGATGTATGTTGTTGAGAAGACTCAACTCTCTCACCCTCTCTATGTGTTGTAGAGAAGACTCTACTCTCTCTAAGTAAAGAATACACCTTTTATCTTCCTCCACTTGATCTCACCAAACGATGATCTCCCAATTAGATTCAATGATCTTTCCACCATTTGAAACCTTCTTTATATAGAACCCATTCCTAACTAATTTTCACCATTTTACGAATGGTTGAGATACTTGAGGAATACTCTTTACTAAATATAGTAAAGACTAATCTCTTCCCATTTTTAGGAATAAGGCAAAACTAATTCTTTCCTAACATTAAGAACAAGTAGAAATTATTCTTCCTTAACTTTAGGCACAAGGAATAGACTTAATCTTTCTGGACTTATGGAGCAAGTTCCTCCCCATTATAAGTATTCCATGCAGAGTTGCCATGTTCCTTTATCCATACTTAGTCATTTTGCCATCAAAATTTGATGGAGAGTCGTTAAACATCCATGCTCACCAATGTTTGCACTACATAGGTTACTGCCTGGTGTGCACTGCCAAGCACCCATGTGCGCATGCGCTGCTTGATGTCCACGCACGTGTGCACCCTCGTGCACACTGTCTTATGCACGCTATCTTGCACCTCTGTGCATGCCAACGCCCATCTTCTCAAGTGCGTGCAACCCCATGCCTTTATGCATCCCTGCTCACCTAGTGTGCACATGTTGTCTGTGTGTGCGACATTCGTCAGGGTGTGCGTCCATCTGCATATGCTTACGCCTGTTGGTCTGTGGGGTTGCGCACACACCTATGCGCTAGCCAACATGCCTAAGTGTGTCATCTTACCCACTCTGCCTTGGCTATCTGCCCAGCCATGTGCGTTAAGACTTAGAGTCATAACACTTTGCCACTTTCCAATTAATCTGAGATAGAGTTTTCAGTAAAGGTTCATTGGTATTGAAACCCTTAAATATCGGACACTATATTTTCAACATTTTTTAAAACCACAAAAAAAATTATCGTTTAGAATCCTTAAAATCAGTATGATAAATCTTTCCCTTGCTTTTTTGTCTTCTCTCCCAGACATTCTTATGTTTATGATTAAATCTCATGTTTATCTAATATAACACCCATAAATAATTTGGTACTCTAACCTTAATATCCTTTCAAAACTTTTGAATTCCATAGTACTTTAACATAAAGTATACATCTAGGTTTGAATCAACACACAATATCATCATTCTATCTCTATATGTGAATACATTATTAACAATATTGACTTGTTATCATATTCAATTGTTATGATGTGATAGTAAATTTGAATGGAATTATATATATATCTGTCTCTTATACACATCTAGATGTGTATAAGAGACAGGTCTATGGTGAGAGGAAATGTAAGTGCTCTTTTAATATGCGTTAATTTCTATGCGTTGATGGTCATGTGTTGGACTGAAGAGTATGCAATATGTGTTAATCATATATGTGATGACCATGCATTCCTGTCACAAGTTTTCTTGCTTTCTCGCCAAGTATAATGAGAACGCAAGTTTCTCGAGATGATCCGAGGTCGAACACAGGGTCTTGTAACTAAATGATGTGTATGCTGTAATGCGTTTAAGGCGATGAGTAAAAGTAAAAAGAAAAAAGTTAATGGACTATGCACTACTCCTACTCCTAGCTAAACAGATTGAGCAATGGAAGTTTGACTATGAGAATTCGTAGAGATGCAGTCAATTGTTAACACGTAATAAGATGCATGGAGAAATAGAATTGTGGAAGGAATAAATTCACCACATCATTATGCTTGGTTTCTAGATTAATCCTAGCTCGCCACACTAATGCATCGCACACCTCTCGGTGGTCAGCCGCATGCTTATATCTCTATAACACATGGTTGCATTGAGCATAAGATTATTCCTATCTCTAGGAACACTGCTTACTTTGCTTAGTGAGTTACCCTTTCAGGCAGTTAGCTACAATTATTTAGCTTATAGACAAACATTGCGATAGCCTCGTGCTAAGCAAAGAGGATTAGCTCGCTATACTCGCGCAACGCACACCTCTTGGTGGTTTTCTACATGCGTCATATTTCTATACCGCATGATTGAGTATGTGATAATTCTTGCAATCGACACTTAACTAAACGATGATAAAGGAAAAAAAGATGATGAAGATGATGCTGAAAGAACTAAATAGATGTATTGGTTACAAAATGTATGTGTTTTAAGCCAAAATGTAATACAATATAGAGATAAGAGAAGAGGTGGAAGGCTAGATGTAAGCAATCTCTTGCTTCCATCAGAAATGCGTCAGGGCTGCCGGTGGTGCCATGGATGGGTGGTGGAGATGTCTCTCTCGAGCTCTATCTTCGATGAAGCTCCAGTTGTCACTCAGAAAGGGTTATGGAAGTGAAGACCTCTCAAAGAATGTCTTGCTCACACTCTCATCTGTGATCACAAGAATCTGCCTAAGGCAGAAACTCGGATAGTTTGAAGTTGGGCCCCAAGGCTCTATTTATAGAGCTCAAATGTCGATAGCATTGGTAGTCCCACTCTGAATCACTACCACTTCTGACGCGGTAAGTGAAATGTCAACATCACCTTATCTTACTGATACTTTCAAGGTATGTGTTCATAATCGTTTTTCTAAAGTATCAACGAATTTCACCCACCTTGCGGTTGACTCCCTATCACGGTTATCACTCTATAGTTGTAGCATTCCATGCGACTAACTGGTTTTCATGAAGATCAACGCATGCGATCAACTTTGCGATAGTCTGGGATCAACGCATGTGATCAATTCCTATAATAGCTATAAAAATAGACATTTTGACGTAGAATAACACATTATATAGGGTTAGCGAGGATTTTTAGTACTGGTCGACGTAAGCTCATTTTTCCACATGAATTTTTAGTATTATCAATGCATATTCTGCTCATTGACCCTCATAATTCTAAGTAAAAGGCTACAATAACTTGTATTTCTACAAGCTATATATATATATATATATATATAGAGAGAGAGAGAGAGAGAAGATAACTATTTGGTTATGGTTTTGAAAATTAATTATGCTTGTAATTTTTTTTCCTAATTTCTTTACAATGGTTTTCGTCATTTTTAAGGTGACATTTGAATTCTTATCCAAGTTTTAAAGTTAAACAAGTTATTACTAGTTTTTGTTTTTTAGTTTCAAAACTTGACTTGAATTATTAAACAACAAATTAGATAGGCTTCATCTCAAAATCAATTAGTTATTGCTATAAAGATAGAAAGACCTCAGAATCTCAGTTATTCATACATACATACATACATATATATATATATACACACACACGCACACACACACACAAGTTACTCCTTTCATTGCCAATTAATTTATACTAAATCTCACTTACCAGGAAGTTAGGAGCATTAAAGGTTTTCTTACTTCCCAGAGGGAGTGAATTTATGTCAACTAATTAAGTAAGGATTGCTGACGGTCTTTTAAACAAAGTCATGATCTGTAAAAAAAAAAAAAAAAAAAAAAAAAAAAAAAAAAAAGAAAGAAAGATCTGAATAGATGATTTTCTGTGTCTCTATTGATCAATTGTGCAGGTATAAATAGCTTGGTACAACACTAAAATTAGCTAACAAGAATCCCCTAACAAAGCTCAACTATCTAACAAAAGGAGACTTGACTTTACTACCTGAAAATCCTAACAAAAGTAGTTTACAATTTAACATTTCCCCTCAAACTCAAGGTGGGAGGGTAGAAACCAACTTGAGTTTTCATAGTAGTTGAAGAAAGCATCCAGAGGTAAGGGCTTTGGTGAAGATGTCGGCCAGTTGCTCAGTTTAGATATGGATTGAAGGTGCAGAGTAGAGTTTTGAAGATGATGGTGGACAAAATGGCAGTTGATCTCTATATGCTTTGTCAATTCATGAAAAATATCATTATGTGCTATATGAATGACACTATGATTGTCACAGTGAAGAATAGTGGCAGAATTTTGATAAGCCCCCATGTCAGCCAAGAACCAGCATAACCACAAGACCTCTGAGGTTGCATCAGTAGGTGCACAATACTCCGATTCAGTGTTGGATCGAGAAATAACCATTTGTTTCTTACTCCACCAAGAGATGAGAGAATCACCCAAATAAAAATAGTAACATATGGTAGACCGTCTATCCATAGGATCACCCGTCCAATCAGAGTCAGAATATCTAGACAGAACCAAAGAGGATTTAGAGGAGAATTAAAGTCCATGTCCTAGCATACCTTTAACATAACGCAGAATACGAAGGACAACTGTGAAGTGGATAGTGCGAGGATAGTGCGAGGATTGGACATGAACTGACTGACAATATGAATTGCATAAGCTATATCTGGACGAGATACTGTTAAATATATAAGGCTGCCAACCAGTTATCTATACAATGTTGGATCCTAGAGGGGAACACCATCAAAAGAGGTTAGACGGACATTGGAATCCAATGGTGTCGATGTTGTGGCAGAATCAGTGATACCTGAATGAGCTAACAGATCTGATGCATACTTCCTTTGAGATAGGTTGTATGCATTAGAGCATTATAAAACCTGAAGACCAAGGAAGTAACTAAGCGGTCTCAGATCTTTCATCTCAAAATGTTCTCCTAGATAGTGTCGGAGATCCGAGATAGCCTAAGGATCATCACCAGTAATGATCATATCATCCACATATAACAAAAGAAGACAAGTCCACGATAAGTTTTCCAAGTAAACAAAGCAGAGTCATGCGCACTGGAGGAAAACCCAAGTTGAGTAACAATACAACTGAAGGTTGCAAATCAGGCATGAAGATCTTGCTTGAGCCCATATAGTGCACGGTGAAGAAGATAGACCTTGTTTGGTAGAGAAGGTACGTCAGGTGGTGGCTGCATATACACTTCCTTAGACAATGTGCCATTGAGGAAGACATTCTTAATATCCATTTGAAGAAGGGGCCACTGCCTGGCAACTGCTACAACTAATAAACTCCATACAAATGTCATTCATGCAACTGAAGCAAATGTTTTCTCATAGTCAATACCATATTCCTGTGAATACCCTTTTGCCACCAGACGAGTCTTATAGCATTCGACAGATCCATCAGAGCAGGTCTTGATTTTATAGATCCACTTACATCCAATAGGTTTCTTGCCAGGTGGTAGATCAACATACTCCCAAATGTGAGTCTTATCTAATGTCTGAAGTTTCTCATCCATAGCTTGCTACCAAAGAGGGTTAGAACAAGCCTTGTGATAGGATTGTGGTTCATCTAAGGACATAGTAGTGGAAAAACAATGATAGTCCTATAGATACTGTGGAGTTTCTCTTACCCGAGCAGACTGACGAACAGATGCAAGATCATGATCAGCATCAGGGATAGATGGTAAGTCTGTGACTGTAGTAGACGAAGAAGACTGATCGAGCTTTTGAACGAGTAGGATGGAAGACGCATGCTCTAGAATGGGTGGAGTGAGATCTAGAATGGGTGGAGTGGGAGACTCAAATGAAGATTCACAGGCGGGAAATAGATTTGTGCTAGGACTAGTGAAGAATGATTGGGTGCCAAGAAGGGAGGCATGAAAGGAATAATTACTAGAAAACATACGATGTTCCCGAAAGGTGACATGACGAGAAATACGTAACCGATTGGATATGGGGTCCCAACATCGGAATCCCTTATGTTCAATTCCATATCCAAGAAAGCAACACAGACGAGCCTGAGATTCAAGTTTGGAATATTCATGGGGATGAAGTAAAACAAAGTAGGCACAACCAAAAACTTTGAAAAGAGAATAAGAGGGTGACATGCCATATAATCACTCAAAGGGAGACACATTGTGGAGAATAGTAGATGGTGATAATATAGACAAATGTGATTGCAGCTTCTCCCCAAAACTTTTCAGGACAAGATGCGGACAGAAGTTGTACACTAATAGAGTCGAGAATGTGGCGATGCTTTCTTTCAGCTCGACCATTTTTTTGAGAGGTATAAGGACATGAGCATTGGACAAGAGTACCCTGTTGAGTTAGGAAGGAAAGCAGGTAGGAGTCCTTATACTCCATGGCATTGTCAGTCCGAAGAATTTTGATGGTTTGAAAAAACTGAGTTTGAATCATTTTAGCAAAGTCAATGTAAACTTGGGGTAAAGATGGACGATTCTTAAGAAAATATATCCAAGTAAAACTGGAGTAGTCATCAGTGAATAAAATAAAATACCGATAACCATTTATTGTAGGGGTGGGAACAGGGCCCCAAACGTTGGAATGAACAAGGCCAACTTGTGTATCATAGAGAGATGCTGAAGTAGGAAATGACAAAACAGGCTGTTTTGCCAGTTTGTAATGTAAACAATCAAATGAACGAAATTTAGAAGCATTACTTAAGGTACCAATAGAAATTAGGCTACAAATTTTGTCATATGATGCATGGCCAAGACAAAGATGCCATTGATACATATCGGTATCTGTGATAGCTATAAACAAAGATGGCAGAACAGAAGGCTAAAAGGATGTAAGCTCAAATAATCTTCCTACCTTGTGACTCGTGCCAACCATCTGACCCGTCCGCAGATCCTGAAGCTAACAACCATGAGAGGAAAAGAGAACAGTTAGTCCTAGGTCACGTAGTTGTCCAATAAAGACAAGATTGAAAGTCAAGTGCAGGACATGATAAGTAGTGGATGACTAATACTTGGTGTACTGACAGTCTCAACATGTGAAATAGGCATGTGGTTACCATCAGTAGAATATATCAGAGGCAGGGATTGTACAGGAGTGGAGGGAGACAGTAAGGCCATATTCGAGGTAATGTGATTGCAATAGGTTAAATCGAGGAGCCAAGATGTACCTGGCCTGACAACAAGGGCATGAGAGTTAGGAGAGAGCACATGTTTCAGATAGTCCTGAAGATCGCTGATCTAGATACTTGGAGGATTGTGGGGTACCACATCCAAGGCAATGGCAGCTACCGCGACAGACGAAGAACCATGCTTGGGAGAATTCTTGGATTTATTGATGTATCTTGGAGATCGAGGTGGTTTGGTAGGATAGCTGCCCAAGATATGACCCTTTTTAAGGTAGTATCTACATTCAATGGTGAGGCAACTGGAAAACTTGTGACCATGTTGTTTGCAGTTCTTGCAAAAAATTAACTCGGTTGAAAATCGTGAATGGCTGGTTGCAAGAGCAACATCCAGGGAAGGAAAGAAGACTAACCCATATCGCCTTTCCTCAAAGAGAATTTCCTGAATCGATGCATCAAGAGATGGTAGTGGACTACGATGTAACAAGGTAGCACGAACAGAATCATACTCAGGACGAAGCCCCATAAGGACCTTGATAAGTCATGGATGATCTGGACTGGTCTTAGCCTGGTCTAATTGAGTCTAAATAGGTTGAATAATAGTGAGATACTCATTCACGGATTGGCCGATCTCCAGACTCGTGCCAATTAGAGTAGTATGAAGCTGATAGTAGTGGTCAAGACCCACGGTTTGAATCATCCGGGCAGAAAATCCCAAAGTTCTTTAGTTGTGTCGAACACATTGATCTAAGTGTGAATGACTGGAATGGAGGTATTACCCAACCAAGTGATTATCTGATGGTTCTTGTTGTCCCAATCTTCTATTCTATCCACAAATTTACTGTTTTCTTCAGTGGCTCATTTGACAGACTTAACGACATCACCTATTACCACTCGCAACAACTTACAACCAATCAGAAAGCTTTTCATTTGATAGGCATAGGTAATATAGTTGATGCCATTAAGGATTGTGCTGATAGGACGAAAGATGTCATTTTTCTCCATTTAGAACAAGGGAAAAAATATAGCAGTATGAGTCAAAGAAAAAACCAAAACAAAAAATCAAGGATCGAGGGTCGAGTTCTTAACCGGGAATCGAGGATTGAGGATCGAGTTCTAGACTGGAAAAGGAGGATCGAAGGTCGAGTTCCAGACCAAGAATCGGGGATCGATAGTCGAGTTATGAATTGAGAATCGAGGATCGATGGTCGAGTTCTTCACAGTGGGATCAAAGGTCGAGTTCTGGATCGGGAATTAGGGATTGAGGATTTAGTTTTTCATAGTAGCTTCGGACAGGGGATCTGGGTGGTTCTTCTTCACGCCGGACAGGGGATCTGGGTGGACGGCACTAGTGCGATGACCAGACGACAACGATAATAGAGAACAAGAGAAAGAAGAAACCAGCTAGCAAGGCTCTGATACCATGTAAAAATAAGATCTGAATGGATGATTTTCTATGTCTCTATTGATNATAGAGAACAAGAGAAAGAAGAAACCAGCTAGCAAGGCTCTGATACCATGTAAAAATAAGATCTGAATGGATGATTTTCTATGTCTCTATTGATCAATTGTATAGGTATAAATAGCTTGGTACAACACTAAAATTAGCTAACAAGAATCCCCTAACAAAGCTTAACTATCTAACAAAAGAAGACTTGACTTTGCAACCTGAACATCCTAACAAAAGTAGTTTACAATTTAACAATAATTAAGGCAGTGGTAATGTGAGGCAAACTAATTTTGCCATATTTTAAATGTAGGTGTTAATTAGGAACTAAACATGATCATACAAGTAAAATGTGTGCATAGTCTTTATATTCAAGTGCAATAACATATATATGCTCCTTGGTTAATTTGAATATACTCTAATAAATAAGGTACTATTTCAAATGTCAGTAGTTATTTGATCTCCATCCTTACGATGGTTCAACGAAAAAACCTAAAAAATGAAGATATGAAAGTAGTTTGTTCATAAGAAAATTTTTATTTCATTTATATAATTGTGTAACGCAATGAATCCTGCTAAAAATCACACATAAAAAATATTAATTAGGGATGTTTCCAATTAAAATTTTAAATGTTGTTATCGACCACTTGTCGAGATTCATTCTTGAGTTGGATTTTTTTTTTTTTTTTTTTTATCAAATACTTGTTGAGATTCATGGACTTTGATAACAAATTAGATAGAGTTCATCTCAAAACTAGTCGGATATTGCTATGAAGATAGAAAGATTTAGAATCTTTAATATATATACACACACACATACATACATAGAGATATGTATCTATCTATATGTATGTATATGTTTATGTATATATGTGTGTATATATATATACACACACAAGGTACTCTTCTCATTACCAATTTATTTATATTATTTATCTAATAAAGAATACCCATAAATAATTTAGTACCCTAACCTTGGGATCCTTTAAAATTTTCTGAATTCCATGGTACTTTAACATGATATATAACTCCCACATCTTACATCTATAAGGTTCGAATGTACGCACAATGTCATCATTTCATCTCTATATTTTAATGCATTATTAACAATATCGTCATATCGCTATCATATTCGATCGACATTGGCTGACAGCGAATTTGAATGAAATTCCATATATATTTTTAAATTCACATATAATATAAAATAAGCCCAAAAAGAAATAAGAAATCTTGTTCAGCAATGAAAATGGGATTGCATATATAAATGACTCAAATACAATAGCATATATATTATACCAATCACATATCTTGAAAATAAACCCTAACAAAAACCAGCTCAGCTAGTGTTATTGCCAACTTAAAACTTCACATATTCAACTCGTAAAATATGGGTCCAAAATTTAAAATCAATAAAGAAATAAATAAATAAAAAGGTTAATTAGAATCCCACGTGGTAGCTTGACTGAGAAATGTAAGAGGAAGCAGGGAGGAAAGTGTGGTTTGAGTTTGATATTATCAGTTTTAAGTTGTTTTTTCTTCAAAATAGTAATATATTTATTTTTTAAAAAAATGGTTCATGATTACAAAAATTTGATGAAAATATTAAAATATCGAAAATTATAAAAATAAACAATTCAAAAAATAAATTTTAATTAATATAGATAAACCTTTAACGAGTTTTAAACAAGTTAATATATCTATTATTTATATTATATTTATATTAGTGACATTTTATTTTATTGTTTATTTTTTATATTTTGTTTATTTTTTATAATATAATAAAAATATTCATTCATTTCTATACTTATATCAAATCTCTAAAAACGTAAAAATATCGACATGTAAATTTAATATGGCGCAAATGATAATTTAGGATTGGGGATGAAAACAAAACTCCCTAAGCATTGAGCAATTTAGGAATCTTAAAGACGTGGGATTGCCGATAGATCCGGCGATCCTTTAGCTCTGATATTTTTCATTTTTAATTTGCTCATTATAATATCTTTTAATACCCTTTTTTGCTCTCTGCCAGCTGCGCACACAAACCCATTAAATTATATGCTTTTTTTTTTTTTTTTTTTAAATATACATTTAAGCCATTCATCTCTATTTCCCATGCTAATTGACAAAGGATATATAAAGAAAATAAAATAAATTAAGACCCTTTGACTCTAAACTCTAAGGCTGTATTATTTAAGTATTGGATTTATATAAACTTTCTGATAACGAGTGTACAACGAGAATTATGTTGGACACGAATACACAATTAACCGAATTAAAATGTATGTGCTTTTTGATTACTTAAAAAAAGTTTCATTTTAAAAACATATAAGTTGGTTTCTAGCGAAGGTTGAAATATAGAAAATGAGTTATATCTTAAGTATTCAAGATTTGGGAGAAAAAGTGATATGATTTAGGTCTATATCTTTGTCCTCTCTCAATCAATTGACAAATTTTTAGGGTTTATGATTTGAAAAATCTGGAAAACAGAACTTCCCTTGAGTATCAACATTATTAATGATGGTTGAATTATTCTCCTATCGAAGATTTGATCGATCTCCCAACTCTTGTAATTGTTGTAGTAAACAAAACAAATAAAATGCAAGTATAGCTTGATAGTTTCAATCTATTCAATTTTCTTTTAGATAAGAAGATTGAATCTCTATATCTATTCATGAGTTGTACTAAATAAAACGAATGTTGAGTCATGAACAAAAGAGATGCGATATTTTTTAGACAACCTAGACAAAGAAAACAATATAGGGATTTATAATTGAAATTAAATCGAGTCAACAAACATAAAAAGAAAAGAAATTATATGATATAGTCTAATTAAATACATATTTTAAATAGCATTGGATTAGTTACAAACCCTACAAATAGGGTCCAAAAAAGTACAAGTGTTGTGTATCCTTTTGAGTACTTTTTAAAACACTCTTTTCATTCTCTCCTCTTCTCTTCTCTCTTTCAAATGGCACTTACAAATTCAGCTGTACAAGAAGTGGATGGCATGGAGAAAAATGGTGGATATTTGAAGACTTTAGCCACTGGAAAAGGCCATGAAAATCCCGACGGTAACTTCGTGTTCCGAAACACGACGAATTACCAACTCGATCATCAACAACAACAGCAACAACAACAGCAATCTCTCATCAATTTCAAGTGTGGGATTGAGAATACTATTTTGGGTCATAAGATGAATAGTGAATCTTTGTTGAGCTTTGAAGCACAAGGGATTTGTCAATTAGATCACACTTATAATTGGGACGATCAGCAACGTGTGATGGAAGATCCTAATTGCTTTCAAACAGCTACCAATCATAATAATTACAGCCCTTCAAAAGATCATCATAATAAAAATGGAGATAATGGGTCTGTTTATGAGTGGCTTTATTCTGAACCTACAACTGATTTTTCTGATGCCATTCAAGAAGCTGAAGCAACTCAGGATATTATTCTCAATCACAAGCGATCCCATACGGTACTAAATTATAAGTTTTGTCTCTGAACTTTCAACTTTCATTTATTTTCAATTCCTTCTTATTTTGAAAAAAATTTCATTGTTTGATAAGAGGGAGTACTTCTCCGATCTGTTTTGATCTTTTTTTTTTAAATTAAGTTTATAGACATTAGTCACACGAGTTGATTTCTTTGCTTAAAAATGATGCAAAACCATTTTCCAAAATATTAAGCAATTTTTTTAAAAAAAAGTTTTTATAATTTTGTTTTTCATCTTGAAATTTTTTCGTTGTGGATCCAAATGTTTCTTTATGAAAGACAAAAATCATTAGGAAGAAATGGTAAGAAAACAACATAAATTTTCAAAATAAAGAAATTAACTGATTATTAAACATAACCTCATATATTGAAATTTTAAAATTAACCCATTAGTGTTTAAGGACAATTGCAAATTTAGGAATTAAACTCAAAGTATGAATAAATATAGTACAATGTAAAAGAATTTGCATATATAACAAAATTTAGATTTGGATATTGAAATCTATTAGTGATCGACCATATCGTTAATTTGAGTCTAACAGTGATACAATTCTATCATTCATAAATTTTTGCTATATTTATAATTCTTTAGAAATGTTGTTATACACTAATTATTAGCCTTAAAAGTGTCGTTCAATGTAATAACTCTAATTTTTAGTGAATAAACATGAAATGTAATCTCAAAACTTATTGGCAATATATAGGAGTAACTATGTATACTATAAATATCATGAGATCTCTTCATCTTTTCAACATGGGATCTTTATCCTAACCCTTCGAGATGGTGTCTCATTCCATTCACCGTTTTTTAGTTGGATCCCAATTTTCTTTTTTCTTTAAATTGATTACTCATTTTTGTTTCATAAACTCTGCTACCATATTAAGATAAGTGACAGTTTTGTTTGTAAGTAAATTGGTGTCAAGTCACTGACAAAAGAAGAATTTGATTGAATATTGAAAGGGAGAGAGCAGTGGGAGTGTTTGTAAGAAACAATGTACTGCTGCAGCTAAGAAACAGAAGACCAAATCACCAACAACCAAGGATCCTCAGAGCATTGCAGCCAAGGTTTTTTTTTAATTATTAACAACGTTAATTAGTTTGCTTGCAATTTAAGGAACAAAGTAGTAGTAAGATTTAAGGATCTGAAAGAATGTCTGTTGTATGTTCTATTTTGTTGTTTGTTTTATTACTTAGAATCGACGAGAAAGGATTAGCGAGAGGCTCAAAATACTCCAAGATTTGGTTCCCAATGGCTCCAAGGTAATCTTTCCATCTACCACTAAAAAAAAAAAAAAAAAGTTAAAATTGCAAATTTAGAAAAATTTAAATTTAAATTTTTATAGTTTATAATTAAAATTTGGTCCATGTGGTTTGAAAATTTTTTTATAAATAATCTCCGTTGTAATAACTACTCATAAGAATTTTGTCAAACCATAAAGAGTATTTATGAAATTTATCAAATCAGAATAAGTAAATTTTAACCCCCAAAATCAGAATGCCTAACAGAAAAAATTTAGATATTTATATATACTACATTATAATGTGCATAAGAACACAAGCAAAAAGATAAGAAAAAAAGTTATGCTGTAAAATAAGAAAAGCTTTGACTTTTTTTTTATAAAAAAAATTATTTTTCAGGTTGATTTGGTAACCATGTTGGAGAAAGCAATTAGCTATGTCAAATTTCTTCAACTACAAGTGAAGGTACATATATAATTCCCATATTTTACTTTCTTTCCAATTTTCTATTTTCATCCTTTTTTAGATTAATTCAATATTTCATTATTATTGCCCCCAAATTTTTTACATTTTATTTTTTTAATCTATAACCTTTCAAGAATGAAGATATAAAAATGATATCCCAACTTTATTATATAGTCTCATTTGATAATTAATTTGAATTTCAGATCCTAGCGACCGATGAATTTTGGCCTGTTCAAGGTGGGAAAGCTCCAGATATTTCACAAGTAAAAGAAGCCATTGATGTCATTCTTTCATCTCAAAGAGAAAGAAGCTCAAGCTCAAACAGTGAAAAGTGATATAATATTATTATTGTTGTTGTTGCCTTCTTGGTAGATAGAATTTATGACAATAATTTTATATACTTCTCAATAATTCAAATTCCATGAATTAATAAACTATTTTAATAAACAAAAGAGAAAAAAAAAATAGGCTAATTTGTTTTGAAGTCAGCCACTGTTCTGGCAACAAGATTGGGATCAGAAATTAATGCATCCTGTTTCCTTTTTTTTTTTTTTTTTTTAATGGAGAAAATGTTGTTTCTCTTCTAGCTAGTTATAAATTCAAGGACCCATTTGGAGATCTATTAAAAAAGAAATTATTTTTGAAGGAGAATCTACCAGCGAAAATTTATAATTTATATGTATATCTTTCTGTATAATTACATTATAGACTACTAAATGAACAAAAGTAAGTCTATAATGATCTAGAAATAATTAATGCACAGATTTGAATGATTTAGGATCTCTTTCAATAATACTATATTAAAACAAAATGAGAGATTATACTAAATTATATTCTTAGATATATTATGAATATTATAATAATAAATAGATATCCATGGCTTAATGTCTCAAAGTCATGTGTCACTCTTCATGTTGTCTATGTGTTTTGTGATTATTTAAGTTTGCTGTCCATGTAAGACCACATCCTACTTGTCATTTTGTTCATAAATAGTGGCATTTGGTGGATTTTAAAGTTACACATACATGGGTGAGAATTCTACTACAAAATTCCACTAATTTACATATTATCCAATTTTATAATTTTAGTTATTTTATTTTATATTATATTATATATATTTAATATTATTGTATAAATATATTATTATATTATATTTTCTCCATATTCATATTCCTGTTGTGCTCCTCAATTTCACAATACGTTATCAACATGAACTCCTGTCGTTTTTCCCACTAAAGGTAGGTTCTAAAGTGTTGCATGACAAATCTCACAAAATTGGAATTTTTCGCTCTTGATATTAACGGCAATAATTATTTTTCATGAGTACTTGATACCAAAATATTCATCTAGATGCTATGAACTTGGAAGAAACAATTAAAGAATGAAATACAACAGCTAGTCAGGACAAAGCAAAAGCTATAATTTTCTTTCGTCATCATATCAATGAGGGATTGAAAATGGAATATCTTATAATAAAAGATCCTCGTATCTTGTGGAAAAATTTGAGAGAGAGGTATGATCATAAAAAAACAGTTATTCTTCCTAAAGCTTGTTATGAGTGGATGCACTTGAGGCAAATCAGTGATTACAACTCCGCATTATTTAAAATTAGTTCAAAATTGTTGTTATGCGAAGAAAAAATTATTGATGCTGATATGTTAGAGAAGATATTTTCTACATTTCATGTCTCGAATATGCTCCTGCAGTAACAATATCAAGATAAATGTCTTAAACAGTATTCTGAATTAATTTCATGTTTTCTCGTGGTCGAACAAAATAATGAGTTATTGATGAAAAATCATGAATCTCGACCAACCAGAACGACACCATTCCCTGAAGTGAATGCTGTGAATTTTAATAACAATTGTGGCCGAGGACGTGGTCGCA
This sequence comes from Benincasa hispida, assembly GCF_009727055.1. NCBI lineage: Eukaryota > Viridiplantae > Streptophyta > Magnoliopsida > Cucurbitales > Cucurbitaceae > Benincasa > Benincasa hispida. The sequence goes on along the minus strand of NC_052360.1, from coordinate 37,465,231 downwards.
GGCGAGGTCTTCACCGTGGTAGAGGAAGAAATAATTATTATTTTCGTGACAGTTGTTTTAATCATTCAAATTTCAAAAGAACCACACAAAATGATGATCACAAAGTAAAAGCTCCACAAGATAAGAGTTTAAAAAGTGTTGAAAATAAATGCTTCCAATGCGGAATGACTGGGCATTGATCACGTACCTATCGTACGTCAAAACACTTAATTGACTTCTATCAAGCTTCCCTAAAGGAAAAACTAAAAAATGTGGAAGTAAATTTTACATACTAGGATAATCATATATTTGACCCATCCCATATGATAAATTTGGATGTGGCGGACTTCTTTGAATATCCTAAAGAGAAGATTGGCGCAGTTGATTGAACATCAAGTGTTTCTTTTGATTTTGAGAATATCTAAACTTAATGTTATTGTTTTCTTTTACCTATTTTCATGTTTTTTTTAGTAACTTTTGTATATTTTAAGTGTTGTTTTTCTTAGTGTAATTATTTTCTTTTATTGAAGAAACATTGATCATTTTCATATGTTGGGTGATTAAAAAATGAGCAAAGAATATCTATGTCTGGCAAATAGTGCAACTACACACACAATACTTACAAATAAAAAATACTTTTCCAAATTGACAATACTGAAAGCAAAAGTAAATAAAATATTAGGTTCTGCAAACTTGATCGAAGGTTCTGGAAAAACAAATATTATTTTATCTTTCTAGTCAATCAAAGAGAAATCTTCCAAGTTTTAAAGATATACATTGCAATGGTTATCATATTGAGACTGATCGTAAGAATAATGTAGAATATCTATGTATCATATCCACTGTCTCAAATGAAAAACGTATATTGGAAGAGTTGTCTGCTTTATCTTCTGGATTATATTATACTCATATACGAGTAATTGAAACATATACAACAATGAACCTGAAGTTCATGAATCTAGACATATTTGTAATTTGGCATGACCGATTGGGTCATCCAGAAACTATAATGATGAGGAGAATTATTGAGAATTCAAATGAATATCCATTGAAGAGCCAGAAGATTCTTCAACCTAATGAATTATCATGTGATGCTTGCTCTCAAGAAAAATTGATAATTAGACCATCACCAGCTAAAGTGGGGACTGAATCACCTGCATTTTTAAAACAAATTCATGGTGATATATGTGAACCTATTAACCCACCAAGTGAACTATTTAAATATTTTATGGTATTAATAGATGCATCCAATAGATTGTCACATATGTGCTTATTATCAAGTCGAAATCTTGCATTTGCAAGATTACTTGCTCAAATAATTAAGTTAAGAGCAAAACTTCTTGATTATACAATTAAGACCATTCATCTTAATAATGTTGGTGAATTTACATCCCAAGCTTTTGATAATTATTGTATGTCAATTGGGATAAGTGTTGAACATCATGTAGCTCATGTTCATACACAAAATGGTTTAACATAATCATTTATAAAATGTTTGCAATTAATTGCAAGACCATTACTTATGAGAGCTAATATTTTTTCATCTATATAGGGACATGTTACTTTGCATGCAACGTCACTATGCATTATGCCGTAGTTTATCATAAGTACTTGCCATTACAATTAGCTTATGGTCATGAGCCAAATATTTCCCATTTGAGAATTTTTAGATATGCAATATATGTTCCAATTGCTCCACTACAACACACTAAGATGAGTCCTCAAAGGAGGTTAGGAATATATGTTAGATATGATTCCCCATCAATTATTAAATATCTTGAACCCCTGATGGGTGATGTATTTACTGCACGATTTGCTGATTGTCATTTTAATGAGACAAATTTTCCAACATTAAGGGGAGGAATTAAGAAGTTGGAAAAAGAAATTACATGGAATGCATCGTTATTGTCTCATTTAGATCCACATACAGATCAATGTGAACTTGAAGTTCAGAAAATAATTCATTTGCAAAATATAGCAAATCAACTATCAGATGCATTTATAGATGCAAAGAAAGTAACTAGGTCACCTATACCAGTTGGTAATGTTCCATTGAAAATTGATATATCAACACAATAAGTTGTCACAATGAGTCTAGAACACGCCAGAAGTGTAGTAGACCAGTGGGTTTCAAAGATAAAAATCTTCGGAAATGAAAAAAAATTAATAGCGAAAAAGACTTGGTTAAGGATGTAAATACCTATGAAGAAATCTTCGACATGGCTAATGAAGAAGGTGAAATACCTAAAGATAATAATGAGATTTCAATAAACTATATCATATCAGGAAAAAGATGGAATCGTACTAATGTAATTATTGACAACATTTTTGTGTATAATATTGCTCTTGATATTATATCTGAAAATAAGGATCGTTAACCAAAATCTATTGAAAAATGTCGACATAGAAAAGATTAGCTCCAAAAGAAAGAAGCAATCGAGATAGAATTAAACTCACTTTCAAAACGTCAGGTTTTTGGACTAGTAGTCCAAACACCAGAAGGTGTTAAACCTGTAGGATACAAATGGGTATTTGTGAAGAAAAGAAATGAAAATAATGAGGTCACAAGATATAAAACAAGACTAGTTGCCCAAGATTTTTCACAAAGACCTGGTATTGATGATGAGGAGACATATTCTCCAATGGTGGATGTAATTACACTAAGATATTTAATTGGCTTGACTGTGTATAAAAGTCTAGATATGTATCTCATGGATGTAGTCATAACATATTTATATAAATCTCTTGATAATGATACTTATATGAGAATCCCAGAAGGATTTAAGATACCTGAAACATATACATCAAATTCCCAGAAATGGTATTTAATAAAATTACAGAATCACTATATTGATTAAAATAATCAGAACGGATGCGGTACAATCGCCTGAGTGGATATTTATTGAAAGAAAGATATCAAAATAATCCAATATGTCCGTGTATTTTTATAAAGAAATCACAATCAAGATTTGTTATTATAACTATATATGTTGATGACTTAGATATAATTGGAACTCCTGAAAAACTTTCAAAGACAATAGAATATCTTAAGAAAGAATATGAGATGAAAGATCTTGGAAAAACAAAATTTTGCTTTGGTTTGCAAATTGAACATTTAGCATATGGAATATTCATTCATTAATAGAAAAATTTTGAAAACATTTTATATGGATAAAGCATATCCATTAAATATTACAATGGAAGTTCGTTTATTGGATATAAAGAAAGATATATTTCGACCTCGAGAAGATAATGTAGAACTTCTTGGTCTTAAAGTACCATATCTTAGTGCAATTGGTGCACTTATATATCTTGCTAATAATACAAGACCAGATATTACATTTTCAGTCAATTTATTAGCTAGATATAGTTCTTCTCCTACAAAAAGACATTAGAACGGAATTAAACATATACTTCGTTATTTCCGAGAAACAATCGATATGGGTTTGTTTTATTCAAATAAATCGAATTTTGATCTAGTTGGCTATGCAGATTCTAGATATTTATCTGATCTACACAAAACTAGATCTCAAACATGTTATCTGTTCACATATGGAGGAACTGCTATATCATGGCGATCGGTGAAACAGACTATAATGGCCACTTCCTCAAATCATGCAGAAATTCTTGCAATTCACAAGGCTAGTCAAGAATATGTATGGCTATGGTCAATGACTCAGTACATTCGTGAAACGTGTGGCTTGTCTTCTAATAAAAATCTTCCAATAATATTATATGAAGACAACACAATTTGCATAGCCCAAATCAAAGGAGGATATATTAAAGGAGATAGAATAAAGCATATTTCACCGAAGCTTTTCTACACTCATGATTCTGAAGAAAATGACGACATCATTGTACAACAAGTTTGTTTGAAGGATAAACTGGCAGACTTATTTACAAAGGCATTACCAACCGCAACTTTTGAAAAATTGGTACACAACATTGGAATGTGGCGACTCAGAGATCTTAAGTTATGTTTTCGTGAGAGGGAGTGAATATATTGTATTCTTTTAGGAATATGTATTATATGAAATATGAAATTTTAGGAGTATGTATTATATGAAATATGAAATCTTTTTCTTTCACTAGGGTCTTTTCCCATTGGGTTTTTTCTAGTAAAATTTTAACGAGATATATTTCATATATATATATATATATAGGCATCTAAGTGTGAGTATTATGAATATTATAATAATAAATAGATGTTCATTGCTTAATGTCTCAAAGTCATGTGTCACCTTTCATGTTGTCTATGTGCTTTGTAGTCATTCATATTTGGTGTACTTGCCACTTTGCCTATAAATAGTGGCATTTGGTGGATCTTATATTTTATAGATTTTATATTATTATATAAATAGATTATTATATTATATTTTTTCCATATCCATGTTTTTGTTGTTCTTTTCAATTTCACAACAAGATACTTTTTTTGGTTTTTTAAGAACATATGGATCGCAAATAAACACAATCAACACAATGGGGTTTATAAGATTGCATAGTTAAAGATGTTTTCTATTAACAATCTTTCTTTTAAGAAGAAAATCTGAGTATTTAAATCATTTCAATAGAACTTTGACAAAATTCCAAACCCATCAAACTCTGAAGTGCTACAAATAATTGAATGTACCAAAAGGAAAATCACTCATCAATGATCAAACACAATGAGTGGAGTTAATTAGTTTGATGATTTGAATGTGTTTTCCTATTGCAAACTTAGGAACTTCTTTGGAATTTGGGGTGCAAATTTAAGGGATGGAGAGGAGTTGTGAATTTTATTGTTGAAAAGCTTCCAGAAAAGAAGTTTGTGAGAGGATAATGATTTTATCTATTGCATTCTCAAACTTAAAAAGATTTTCTGGATGAACCAAACATTTAAATATTTAATCAAATTTAAAAAACAAAACATGTTTTTTAAAAATTAATTCAATTTTTTGTGTCTAAAATTTGGTTTGATTTTTTAAAATACTAATAAAATGTAAATAAATAATAAAATAAAAAATATATATTTATAAACTTAATTTTTTAAAATCAAAAGATTATCAACTCAGAATTAATTCTCTTATATAGATCACTAAAGAGGTTTATCCACAAGTTTTTTTTTTCAAAGACAAAAGTTTAAAAGAAGGTTAAGAGGTTAATTTCTTGCCTTGAATGTTGTTTCATCGTTCTTTCATCATTATGTTTTTTTTTAAAATTTTTTGGCTTTTGTAAAAGAATATGTTGGAAACAAGACTTTTGTATGTTCTTGGTAAATAATGTTACTCAACATGGGGTTTATAAGGAAAGAGCAAAAGCTTTTATGGAGTATGCAGTGAAAAACTCACAATACCCACTGTTTATATGTAAAATAGTAAATAAAAAATCAGTGTTATACATAAATGTATATCATTTCATAAACTAAATCAAAGTTGAAGAGAGTAGAGAGAAGAATAAAAAAATTTATAGTAGTTCGATCAATGAAGTCTAAATTCACCGTGCAAGATGAACAATCTTGTATTAGCTTCGGTCAAAGGTAAAAGAAGAGATCAACAATATTCAGCAAATTAAACTCAGAAATTACCTTCTTTTTTTTTTCTTTTTTTCATAAAAACGAGGCTGAAACAACCCTTTCAAATAGATTTGCAGAACAGTGGTTAAAGACCCAGGATCTCAACCTTTCAAAACTGCTTTTGGTGAGACTTGAAATGTGCCACACTGGTACCAACCGCCAACTGATGGGAAAGAAGAGCAATCTCTTTTTTGCCAAATAATAAATGGCCACATAAAATAATGAAGACTAAAACTAAATGGGCTTAAAAGTAACAACGGCCCAATAATTTTAATCTTTATTTCTATCGTCATAAGCAGTCCAACTTAATAGTAATATGAGTAAAATTAAATCCGATATGACTTCAGTCAAAAACACAAAGGCAACAGAGCAATGTCGTCAAATCACTATTGTTGAAAATTTTTTATTGTGTTCCAAGTCTATTAGATTGAAAGATTAATCGAACTTTTGTTATCTTTAAAGTGAGTAAATCCGCTCAATGATTTGTGAGGGGGCGTTTGATGCGCAAAGTTAAGTTGAATTAAGTTGGTAATTATTATAGGAATAGATTAATTTGGAGAGTTGATGCGAATAACGAGATGAAAAATGTGAGTTAACACAAATAACGGGATAATAAACCTCTTTAATAATTTATGAACCAAATGGTGGGTGGGTTTTTTTACCCACCCAACCCAATGTAACTTGAGAGGCCAAACACCCTCTGAAATGAACATAATGAAAGCAGAGCTCTCGAAACTCTCCAACTATCAAGAAAGTTATTTATTAGCAAAATAGTTTGTAATTATTCTACTAATAATATAATGGGCTGCACTTTGGCCCAAATTAATTGCACATATAACAAAAGTACAAAAGAATTGTAAATATAGCAAAAATTAACTTTAGCCCATAATCTAAGACCTTAGCCCACCTGATTCTTCAAGCCCACGATCAATTTTCATTAGTCAAACTCGAAATTTTCGTCAACTAAAAATCCCTAACCATAGAACTAAATTTTCGTCAACATGTCGGAATTTCCATCGATATTTCAATGTTTTCATAGATTCGATATCAACATGAAGGGTGAATTGATATTCTCATTATATGGTAGAAAAATCTACTAAACATAATAATTAAGAAATAAAATAGTAGTAATATAAATGCAATATAAATAATATACATGTTACCTTGTTTAAAAATTATAAAATGTTTATTTAATAATTTAAATTTGTTTTCTAAATTTATTGTTTCTATAATTTTTTTCAAAAATATTCATCGAATCAAAATTGTATCGATATTTTCATATTTACATAAAATTAAGATGTTGATAGGGTTTGCTCTATTCTCTATAAATTACTTCCTTTATGTATAAATGAATGATTATATGGTCTTTATATAAATTCTACCGATTATATGGTTCTTGTTGAAATTTTAGATTTAGTTAATTGGTAGTATGTTTGATTATAATTGAAGAAGCAGAATTGCATTCCATATTTGTGAGATTCTGATGCTGAATTTCCTTTCAAACTGGACAATGTTAAATTTATTTTCATGAAAAGTAAGTAAAGTATAGATTCATTATTATTTATTTTTTTTAGTTGATGATTGGAGCTATCGGTGATAGGTTTCAATCACGGATAAACTTCAAAAATGTTAAATTTATTTTCATGAAAGGTAAGTAAATGTATAATTTCATTGTTGTTTTTTTAGTATTGTTGATTAGAGTCTATATGTTTCTATCAACCTATCACTGATGGACTTGAAGGTTGTTGAATTTATTTTCAAGAAAAGTAAGAAAAGTGTAGTTTCATTGCTTTAGTTGTTGCTCAATCCATAGATTATTACTAGCGTGCTTTTAAACTTTAAATATCTTGTTGATTGGAGTCTATTGGTGATAGGTTTAGATCACTAATAGACTTGAAGTGGTGAAATCTATCTATCATTAATAGACTTCATAATTCAAGATGTAATGATGTAATGATGTAGTACATAGTTTTGTGGATATTATAGTATCAATGATAGAAAAGATCAGTGATACACTTCACAATAACATTACCTTCATATATAGTTAATTATGTCATATTAATATAAAAAAAAAATGTTGGATCACAGGTTGAATCATTGCAGTTTATGTCCCTTTGCGTTTCTATTGAGAAAATAAGGACTAAATACTTGTTATTCTTTCTTTAATGAGTGTTGAAGTCTATCAGTGACATTACTTCATATTAATGTTACTTTCTTTCCTACGCAGTTAATTTTGTATTTTTAATATAGAAAAATGTTGGATCATTCCAAATTATGTGTCTTTGTGCTTTTATTGGAAACAGCAGGGCTCTCAGAACGATGAACTATAAACCATCAAGGCACGGCGGTCAAGCGAAAAGCAAAACCTGCAAAACAGAAATTCGTTATAGGCTGAGTCGTGGAGTTCGCTTTCTTTAAGACGTTTCGCGGCTCTGCCCAAGTGTGCAAGCACGTCTGAAAATTGCCACGTCGTCCCCAGGATAAAACAACCAAATGAAAATTGATCGGAAATGCACCATTTCCGATCAGAACATATACTCTTTCTAAACTCACTACTCGGAAAGTTAAGATGGAGGAGGAGAAGAAAATGATGTGGGAATTTAGAAAATGAATTATGTGTCTAAGGAACTGCTGAGGCCTCGCCTTTTATAGGCCATCAACATCGAAACGGACCGTTTTAAAAATAATAAACGATAATCAATGGACCGTTTTAAATATAATCAATGGGCCGTTTTAAATATAATCAATTGACCGTTTTAAATATAATCAATTGATCGTTTTAAATATAAATTTGCAGCCAACAGCTTTCTATTGAGAAAAATTATAAGAACTATACAATTGTTATTCTTTAATGAGTATAAGACTTTACAGTGTCTTCAGGTTGACGCTACTTTCTTTCATACATACTTAATTTTATATTTTTAACATAGAAAAATATTTGATCATTCCAAATTATGTGTCTTTATGCTTTCTATTGAGAAAAATTCTAAGAACTAAACAATTGTTATTTTTTAATAAGTATTGAAGTCTATTATTGATAGACTATATCGGTGATAGACTTTAAGATTGATGCTACTTTTTTTTCGTACATACTTGATTTTGTATTTTTAATATAGAAAAATGTTGGATCATTTAAAATTATTTGTTCCAAGTCGTCTTGCTTGACAACTGTAGGTAATATATTCATGTCAATCTTTATATACCTCAAATTAGCATGGTTCCCAATTGGACGAACTAAACTAGTATAACTTGAAATCAAGATATGTGACAAAAAAATTATTGCAAAATAAAAACACAATTTTTTGTTATCACTCTATTGTTATACTCATAACCTTGATAAACTAAACTAATTTCCTATAACTATCTATAAAAATAAATAGTAGGCAGAGTCTATCAATGATAGACTATTATCACTATAGACTAAAATATGAATTTATCAGTATAGATTAATACCATTGATAGACTCTAACAATGATAGAAAATGTTAGGCCGATCATCTCCTCTTCTTCGAGTTCTGGCCGGTCCATTATCTAAAACTCTTGCAAATATTTGAGTCCTCGAATTTTCTTAAGTAGTAATTTTAATTTCAGACAGCTAGTAATACGCAGCATTGATAGACAAATAATAATTCTAAATTACTTCATGAAACACAAATTATAATTATCACTCTATACTAATCCATTATCACTCTAACACAAACACAAATTACTTCATGAAACACAAATTATAATTATTACTATTTGACTGTAACTATAATGGTAACAGTAATGATAACAACCTAAAAGCGAAGATGAAATTTGAGGATGAGAAAAAAGCTAAGAACAAATCCAAAACTCAGAAAATTTGATCATGCTAGTAAATCCAGGAATAAAATTGATCCAATAAAACTCTACCACTGACCTTGCAAATCAGAAGCGAGAGAAGATGACTATAGCTACAGCGTTGGCAACCGGTTTAAGGCTAACCAGAATCTCCAAAAACAGAAGCAGCTATTTTGCTCTGTTTTTTTACAAAATTTCCATAAATTATCGAACAAAAGAGAGAAGAGAGTCACAAAGAAAGGAGAAGAGAATCACTGGGAAGTGAAAGAGAAAATCATTAATAAATGATTGTAGGTACGATGCCTATTCTGCATTTGAGAGAATGGGAAGAGAAAATCATGCAAAGAAAAGAAGAAGATATTTTCCATTTGAAATCAAGGTTATTTTAAGAATATATATTAAAAAATGTAGCAGGAAATTGAAAAATTTTGCTATATTTATAAATTATTGAAAAATTTAAATGATAAATGACAATTTTTTTGAAAAAAATGTCAAATGACCTTCTGCTTACATCACATTCATGTAAAATTACCCAAATAAATTCGCCCATCTCGCGCTCACTCTTTCGCTCGCTCTCTCTCTCTTCCTTTCCTCGCTTACAAATCACTCTCCTCATTCTCTCTCGCTCTCTCCTCTTTTCCTCACTTACAAATCACTCTCCTTTCTCACAATCGAAGTTGGTGCATCATTTTTTGCCAAAGTTAGTTGTACAGGAGAAGAAGACGAACAAGGAATGAGAGAAAAAAGAGAAAAAAAATAATTTCACCAAAGCTGGTTATGCCGAAAAAGAAAGAAAAGAAAAAAGAGTTATCGCTGAAATTGATCCATTAAAAAAGAATGAAAAATAGAAAGATATTGTGGTGGCACAAGAGAAGAAGGAAAGAGGAAGAAAGAAATCACAACAAATTTGTAACTTCACTCAACCATGATGTTTGCATTTCTTTTTAAAAAAGAGGTCATTTTACATCGCTATATTATTAGCTGGTTTCCATAAAAAAGATGCACATTATATTTTCTCTAATGCAAATACATATGGTTGGGACATTTGCTTCTAAATTAGCGCCAAAGCACTGGTGACGTGTGAAATTCAAATAACCTAAGATGAACTTGGTTTTTTGGTTTTCTGATAGACAATATTTGAGCTAAAATGAAATTTGACTACTTTCACAAAAATTAGTTTTTCCGAACCCTTTGAACAAACATTTTGTTGGGAGACTAAACATCTCTACTTGGGAGAGACTGTGATCTAGCGTATAAAATATATAATACATACTCTCGGTAAACAAGATTTAAAACAAAATAAGAAAGTAATAGCAAAATTAACACTTTTTGCCAATTGCATAACCAGAGACCCATGAGCAAGATTGAAAATGAAGACTAAAATTAAACCTGTCAAAAGTGTATTGCAAGATTCGGGAAGCTACAAAGTAGGATATGGAGAAAAGTCAAGGTATCAAAGTTAAAATCCAAACTACAAATCGAACTGAATATCATTGAAAAGATCATCAAATAAAGAATATCAACCTTTTGGCAATGCGACACAATGTTGCAGAAGGAACCTAATAGGGCAACTGTAATAAAATGATTTCAACTCTAAGATTCGGAATGGAAAAAATTCATTCAAGGCGCAAAAGATGAACTAAACTAAGAAGCTATAACCTAAGATCTTTTCCATAATATACTAAACATCTTTGCTTTAAAGTTAATCTTTCATCTTAATGAAGGAAAGCTTGCAGACAATTCAACCTAGAAAGGAATGCAAGTCAACGATGCAAAAAGGCAAAAACGAAGTGAGCAGAAAAGAAGCAAGAATTGGACCCACGGCTTCTTGTTCACAAATGAGGACGTAAGATAGTTGCAAAACTCTTTGAGAGCATACGCTCACAAACTTAAAACCACGTTCATACCTCTTCATAGCCTCTCAACATCTCATCTTTTAAAAGTTTTTCAATTAAACTCGGGCAAATACTCCAAAGAAAAGCAAAATAAAGGCTCACCAAAGACGGCATCCTCCCTCTCATCTTGAAATGAAATGGCAGGTGAAAGAGGGCATCCTCCATCATTGGACAACAAAATCTGTGGCAGAGTCAAATTCGCACCAAGTGTCTCGAAGAGAAAACTAATCCTAAATTGATTAGAAAATTCAAGTGATTCACACTCTCAAAAGCATTTTGCATAGAACAAATCACCACAGCAAACTCAACAGTATGAAAGAATTCCTCGAAATATGATCAAAGTGTTTGCACTTCCCATGAATCTTGCCAACCAAAAAAGCTTTATTTTCTTCAGGAGCCTAGCCCTTCCCATGGTGAGAAATACAACAAGGCAGGAGATGAGTCACAAAAAAGAGAGAATGAACGACAAAAAGATATGCCTTCAATACAAATGGAAATCTTTGTTTCCAGGACAACTGAATACGGATCACGGCATTATAGTTTGCCTAAATGACCTGCCAAGCAGAAAACTTTACCTTGCAATTGTAGTCTTCCACAATAAGGAAAACAACAAACGGCAAGAAGGGAGCAGATGGAATTACAAGAAAATCCTTTCAATGGCAACAGAGACCACAACAGATATTTCTGTTCTTCCAGAACCACAATGAAATGCATTCAAGGAAAGTCATGGAGAAACCTTTTCTGTGATACTCTCTTTTTTTAGTAAAACAAATCACTATAGATGACTCTATTTATATCAATTATCGTCAGTCTCCAACTCCATAAAATGTGGCAACGAGATGGAAAGACATGCTACATAGTTTCTTCTTTATGTACTGAGACTCAACAGAAATCTACATGAGTATATCAGAACGCACCAGTCAAGAAAGAAACTAAGTAAAAACTACACCAGTGAAGAAAGAAACTAAGTAAAAACTACACCAGTCAAGAAAGAAACTAAGTAAAACTACACCAGTAAGTATTCAACAAGTATTTACTTGGGGTTTTAATGAGTATTGTCAAAACAGGTTACCTTCACCTACCTTCATACTAAATGATCATCATGCAAAAATTCGTTTCTACACCAACAAAGCACCAAAGTACTTATTTCCCAGTACATTTCAACTTCACCATTAGTTCGTCATATAGAGATCCCTTTTTAACTTCAAAAAGGCTCTGTTTTAGTTTAGCCAAAGTTGAATTTTTCAACATGATTAGTCTATCAATCATCTCATGAGCATATTTGACTGCTTCTGGCAACCTCTTCTGATCTCGGAGCCCTACAATCAAGAAATTACCGATCTCTTCAAGATCTGAATCATAGTTTTTAAGCATGCATTTCCATACTTTTAAGGCCTCATTCGGATCTTGACTTTCAATGTAACTCCCGATTGCTGCATTACAATTAGCACGGCTTGGAACAAACTCATTTTTTATCATTTCATCAAAAACAGCTGAAGCATCTCTTAACTTTCTTCCCTTTAATAAGAACTGAAATAACAAATTGTAAGTTTCCACATTTGGGAATGCCCCATAACATATCATCTCATCTAACAGCCTTCTTGCTGTATCAGTGTCATTTTGATGACAAAAAAGAACGATCATTGAATTATACATATGTGTATCAGGCTGAAAATTAATACTCTCTATGATTTCATTCCAAAGGTACTTCCCCGCTTTGATGTCGCCATTCTTTACGCACTCATCAAGGGCAAGCTTGAAAAACTTAAATCCTGGATAGCAAAACTTATCCTTTAATCTTTTGAAGAATACCAATGCCTCATGTAGCCCATCAGGATCCTTCAGCAATACACACAAAAAGGAATTATAGGCAGGGGTATTGGTGGGATCCCAACCAATCTCCTCAATCATCTCTCCAAAGGTTTTCCTAGCACAGACTATATTTCCTTCACTTTCCCACCCTTCTAATACAATGGCATACGAATCAGGGTCAGGCCTAATTTTTCGCTTAGCTATTTGCAAAAAATCATCCGCATCCTTAGTGTTTCCATCTCTACAAATAGCACTTAGAAGGGAATTCAATGCAACAACATCATGAGGACAACCATAAGTATCCATAACCTCAAAAGCCATAATGGCTTCCTTAACACGATTAGCAACAATATAGCTACTAAACACCGAACCAAAAGTGGCCAAAGAAAGCAACCCTTCTTTCTTCATGGATTTCATAGCATCCCACATTGGGTCGAAATATAAATTCTTACCCAACATGTCGATGATCAAGTTCCAAGCGTAGGGGCTGTGTTGGTCGTTGAGTTTCCGGCCGGACCAACGGAAGAATTTGACAGAGGACCCTGGGAACTTGTAAGATAATTTCAGAACCTCCTCAACATCTTCTTGAGTAGCCTGAATGCCGGTCTCTTCCAAAGCTCTTTCGACGTCGAGAGATTGGGAATTGGCGATGATTTCACACATTAATTTGATCTTAACCGACAAATTGGGGAAATCAAGATAGGAAACAAAATGTGGGGTGGAATGTCTCTGGGGTTCGGGTGAGGAATTTTGGAAGTGTGATTGAGAAAGTGAGTTTGAAGGAATGGGAGTTCGAGCAGAAGAAGGAGAAGATGAAGGTAGATGCTTCTTGCTCCGTTGATGGGTATGGTCGGAGAGTCGTCTTTTGTTGGTCTCTCCCATGAAACTTCAGATGAGAATGTACGAAATCTTTGACAAGTGAAATGTTGGTTCTACAACAAAGACACTAGAATCAACCACCACAACGAGTGCGATTCTGAGACTGAATTTTTTGCTTTTTCTAGGGTTTGGGTTTGGAGGAACATGAACGGGGGATAGGAGCTTAACAGGAAAATCTATAAATTTAAGGCCCGTTTTGGCAACGCTTATTATTTTGTTTTTTAAAATGAATCATGTTATTTTCATCTTCAAATTTCATCTTTTTATTATTTATTTTTTATCAATTTAAAAATTAAAAAAAAGTAACTTTCAAAAAACTTTTTTATCTTTAAAATTTGACTAAAAATTCAAATTAATAGAGATGTAAATCATTATAAGATAAGTTTAATTTTAAAAAATAAAAACAAAAATCAAATAGTCACCAAATCTAAATAATTTGACATTTAAATTCCTTCATTTTCATCCCATGTCGAAAAAATAATAATTTAACTTTTTAGAAATATCAATTTTTTTTTACCACATATTAGTTCTTAAATAAGCAATCGGTGGACTACACCCAAGTGTTTTTCTAAATGTTTTATCATAAACGTGACTTTATTGGTTTCAAATTTTATTTTATTTGATTTTTTTCTAATATTTAATTTAAGATCGAAATCTTAATTTTTCCTAAAATTCGACTTAAGGTTTATCATTCAGGTGTAGAGTATCCAATTTTATTTTTATTCTAATATTTGATTTAAGATGAATATATTATCATTATTATTTTTTCTATATTTGATTTAAATGGTTTATCAATCACGTGGATTTAGGAGATATATTAGTTTCAATTTTTATTTAAAATAATAGCTTTATCACGTTAAAAAAAATAGTTTTAGTTTGATTTTTGTTATTTGATTTCAGATTAAATCGAATTAAAATTAAAATTAAAATTTCTTCTATAAATTGACTAAATTATAGTCTCTCATTTTTTTCCTATTTTGTTGCAAATTTTCTTTCTTCTTTTAACAACTTCATGCTTTTATTTATTTATTTATTTTTTTTTTTGAGATGTCTACATGAATTGTCTGGATTCGTTTGTTGTTTACGAATTCATGTTTTTCCTTCAATTGTTGTTTTCAACTAGGTCAAGGACGAGGTCGTTGAAGTGGAATCTTCCTTTTATTTATTTTTCATTTAATGTAAACTTTCTTTGTTATTTCATTATTACATACAAACTAAAAAATAAGTATATAATAAATAAATAAAATGAACAAAATTGAATGATAGAAGTTTTTCCTCTCATACAATCTTTCACATTGTAATTTTTTTTAACACTGTCAAATTGTAACAAACTAAGAAGTGAAAACTAAAAGTTAAACCAAAGTTAATATCGACTTTAATTTACTAGTATACATATTTTAAATTTTTTAGTTATTGCTACTCTAAATCGACCATTAATTATAATTTAAAATTGTAGTCAAATTAAAACTATGAAAACAAGAAAAAGTGTGAAGGTTCAAAAAATGTTTATTGTTATGAAAATTGAGAGTATAACGGGAATACGAATATGAAAAATATAAGATAATAATATTTTTATATAATAATAATAAATAAATAAAACCTAAAATTATAAAATAAGATAACCAAAACATAAAATAACCAAAATCATGAAATTGGATAATATGGAAGTTGGTGGATGTGCAATTCTCACCAATATAGGTGTGTTCTTAAGATCCACCAAATGTCACTATTTATAGGCAAAGTGGCAAGTAGAATGTAGAATTACATGGACACTAAGCAATAAGCATCTAGTTTCTATTATAATATTCATAATACTCCCCCTTAGATGCTATTATATATATATATATATGAAAAAAAAAGACTCTAATGAAGGAAAAAGAGTACATATCTCATATAATATATACTTCTAAAAAAATACAATATATTTACTCCCCTCATGAAAACATTACTTAAGATCTCTGAGTCGCCGCATTTCAATATTGTGCACAAATGTTTCAAAAGTTGGGGTTGGTAATGTCTTTATAAATAAGTCTGTCAGGTTATCCTTCAAACAAATTTGTTGTACAATGATGTCGCCATTTTCTTCAAGATCATGAGTGTAAAAAAGTTTCGGTGAAATATGTTTTGTTCTATCTCCTTTAATATATCCTCCTTTGATTTGGGCTATGCAAGCTGTGTTGTCTTCATATAATATTGTTGGAAGGTTTTCATTAAAATACAAGTCACACTTTTCACAAATATGCTGAGTCATTGACCCTAGTCATACACATTCTCGACTAGCCTCATGAATTGCAAGAATTTCGGCATGATTTGAGGAAGTGGCCTTTATTGTCTATTTCACCGACTGTCATGATATAGCAGTTCCTCCACATGTGAACAGATAACCTGTTTGAGATCTAGCTTTGTGTGGATCAGATAAATATCCAGAATCTGCATAACCAATTGAAGGAAATCAGACATGAGGATTTCCATGAGCAGCGGAAGGATCGTTCCAAATTTCATTTTGAAATTGAACATTAACAATTACAGTACAAGAATGGAAACTAACAAGGCGTGCACAACAAGAAATTACAGCATGCTAACAAGATAATCAAGGGATAGAGTATGCTTACCTTTGAAGACTCATTCTTCAAACTCCCTCAATCAATTCAATGCATCCAAGAACAGCAACACGAACGCAACGACCAGTACAACACAAGCACAATGAACACAACAATCACGAACCCATCGAACAACCTCCAAAACCTCAAAATCAATTGAGTTGAGTGAGGACACCCCCACAATGGTTACCTTGGTATTCTCTGAGAATCCAGGAGTTGTGGGCTCTGTATGGACTTGGCTTGGGGAAGAGACTGGAGGACAATAATCATGTAAACCATTGAGCAAGTGGGAGATGACAAGAGTTTATCTTATAGAAGAATGCTTAATCGTGTAGAAGAAGGCAAGCTATCGTATAGCTGTCTCTTATACACATCTAGATGTGTATAAGAGACAGCTCCGGGAGAATTAGGACACCAATCCCAATACCAATACCAACTAAATCAAAATTTGATTTATTTGAATAAAACAAACCCATATCTGTCTCTTATACACATCTAGATGTGTATAAGAGACAGATACCAACTAAATCAAAATTTGATTTATTTGAATAAAACAAACCCATATCGATTGTTCCTCGGAGATAACGGAGTATATGCTTAATTCCGTTCCTGTCTCTTATACACATCTAGATGTGTATAAGAGACAGCTCTTTATATAGGACACCCCCGCTCGCATGTTGCCACATGAATGGTCAGGATCTACCATCTTTAGTAGTTCACAACACTTGTAAATCTCTACAAAGCGGGCCGTGTCCGTAGTGTCACTAGGATAAGGTATCTCTCCTTAATCTTTATACTACAGACCTTTTTAGGTTATCACTTAAGGCATGATCCACTTGTGTATCTCATATACATGTTTAAGTTTACATACAATAACCATGGATCTCTGTTTATTGGATATGAGTAAATGCAAAATAAAATAACTCTTATTTCATGCATAATAATGTGTACAATGTTTACAAACTACAAGACTCCGGGAGAATTAGGACACCAATCCCAATACCAATACCAACTAAATCAAAATTTGATTTATTTGAATAAAACAAACCCATATCGATTGTTCCTCGGAGATAACGGAGTATATGCTTAATTCCGTTCCAATGTCCTTTTGTAAGAGAAGAACTATATCTAGTTTATAAATTTACTGAAAATGCAATATCTGATCTTGTATTATTAACAAGATACATAAATGCACCAATTGCACTAAGATATGGTACTTCAGGACCAAGAAGTTCTTCATTATCTTCTCAAGGTCAAAATATAGCCTTCTTTATATCCAATGATCGGACTTCCATTGGAATATTTAATGGATGTGTTTTGTCCATATAAAATCTTTTCAAACTTTTTCTTATATAAGTTGATTGATGAATAAATATTCCATCTGCTAAATGCTCAATGTGCAAACCAAGGAAAAATTTTGTTTTTTCGAGATATTTCATCTCAAATTATTTCTTAAG
The DNA here is from genome assembly GCF_009727055.1 of Benincasa hispida. Lineage (NCBI taxonomy): Eukaryota > Viridiplantae > Streptophyta > Magnoliopsida > Cucurbitales > Cucurbitaceae > Benincasa > Benincasa hispida. The sequence goes on along the minus strand of NC_052360.1, from coordinate 37,447,237 downwards.
ATAATCTATTGTCTTTGAAAGCTCTTCAGATGTTCCAGTTATATTCAAGTAATCAACATATACAATTATAATAGAAAATCTTGATTGTGATTTCTTTATAAAAATACATGGACATATTGGATTATTTTGATATCCTTCTTTCAATAAATATCCATTCAGGCGATTGTATCGCATCCGTCCTGATTGTTTCAATCCATATAGTGAATTTTGTAACTTTATTGAATACCATTCCCGGAAATTTGATGTATATGTTTCAGGTACCTTAAATCCTTCTGGGATTCTCATATAAATATCATTATCAAGAGATCCATATAAATATGTTGTGACTACATCCATAAGATGCATATCCAAACTTTTATACACAGTCAAGCCAATTAAATATCTTAATGTAATTGCATCCACCACCGAAGAATATGTTTCCTCAAAATTAATACCAGGTCTTTGTGAAAAACCTTGTGCAACTAATCTTGCTTTATATCTTGTGACCTCATTATTTTCATTTCTTTTCCTCACAAATACCCTTTCCAACTAGTCTTGCTTTATATCTTGTGACCTCATTATTTTCATTTCTTTTCCTCACAAATACCCTTTTGTATCCCACAGGTTTAACACCTTCTGGTGTTTAGACTACAGATCCAAAAACCTGACGTTTTGAAAGTGAGTTTAATTCTGCCTCGATTGCTTCTTTCCACTGAAGCCAATCTTTTCTATGTCGACATTCTTCAACAGATTTTGGTTCAGGATTCTCATTTTCAGATATAATATCAAAAGCAACATGATACACAAAAATATTGTCAATAATTACATTAGTTCGATTCCATCTTTTTCTTGTCATGAAATAGTTTGTTGAAATCTCATTATTATCTTTAGGTATTTTACCTTCCTCACTAGTCATGTCGAGGATTTCTTTATGGGTATTTACATCCTCAACCAAGACTTTTTCACTATTACTTATTTTTCATTTTCGAAGATTTTTATCTTTGGAACCCACTGGTCTATCACGCTTCTTGCGTGTTCCAGACTCATTAGTGACAACTTTTTGTGTTGGGATATCATTTTTTTATGGAACATTTGCAGCAGGTATATGTGACTTAGTTACTTTCTTTGCATCTATAAATGCATCTGGTAATTGATTTGCTATATTTAATTATAATGATTTCTTAAAAAAGTGGTCAACTTATAATGATAATTAATGAATTACTTTTTGACCAATAATTAATTAATTATTATTTATAAATTAAATTTTAGTTTAAAAGCTATTCTACTCTATCAATTTAGTTTAACCTCTCCTACTAGTAGCTGAGTCTTTTTTTTTAGAACATGTTTTCTTTACCCTTTTAGACGTGAAATACCCATTTTACCCTTAAAATTAAATGCTTTCACTTCTCCATATTTTTCCTTTATCTTCTTCTTCAACAACCACACCACTTCGTTCAATGCAACATCAATATTCCATTCCATTCTCCAACGCTTTATTTCTCACCAACATTTTACCATCAACATTTAGTGGTATTGATATTAAGCATCGGGACAAATAAGAGAAAGTCACTTTTAATTTCACTTCTACCATTTTCAGTCGAACACTCTCATTGGCTAGATGCTCTCACTTCCAGTCGATCAATTTCACAATCATTCGTTTTCAGCTTCGAAGAAATGAAGAGATGGCAAGTTTAGTTTAAATTACGAAGACATATGCATAGCGATCATTAGCAAGAGGCTAACGGTCACGTATTGGTGAATGGTGATTGCTTACATGTGGTTGCAAAGCATGCTTTCCAAATAAAATGGAAAGCAATTAAGCCACAAGATCAATGATGCTACTTCGCTTATTTGTGTGGTATGTTGGGGTGTGGGACTAGACTAGAAGCAACTATGTTGAAGGTGCCATGAAAGGATTAAAGATTAACAATGATATAATTTGCAGTCAACTATTGGGTCTTTCACACCAACGACTGAATATTGATCCAAATATATTTGAAATACAACTAAATATTGTTACAATTTATTAGTCGCAATTCCCCCATTAATATTACAAATGATAAAGATCTTAGTTTTTTTTTTAAGGTAGGGATGCATCTCGAATGTTGTTATTTGTATGGGGACATCGAATGATACTCATGGAGTGGACACTGATATTATGTATCCTTAAGGGGATCCAATCATTCTAATGAATTTGAATTTTGGTTTTCCAACACAATTGAGACAAAATATTCCAATAATGTTTGCACTCGATGAGAACATCGAGTCATGTAATTTGGGGGATGATAGGAATGATCTATGGGGTGGATATAATCAAGAATCAAATCACATCAACACACAAGAGTTTGAGTGAAATTTTTAGTCCAGAAGTACAACACCATATGGATCTCAATATGGACCTGAATAACCAGTTGGACGTTAGTCTTAACATAATTTGTTCATGTTCTACTACTATTTGTTCATGTTCCAACACTATTTGCTTCTATTCCACGAGTGGTAATGCTATCAATTCCAAAACAGTTGAATTATTCTGTACACTAGACCATTTGAAGGAATATCGTATGATGACCTTGTTGGGGCTAATGCCCTAAATCTCGTGGTTCTTGTAGTTTATAAATTATATTGATGAGTTATTTATTTAATAAATAAGGATTTATTTTATTTGACATTTAGATTGCATTAACTAAATTCAATAAACTAAGACTCAAGGTTATTTTATATGACTTGAACAGTATGTGGTAGACATACAAGTACATCATATTCAAGTAATAACCTAAATGTGTTGTAGTATATGAATAAGGTTGGGTGTCTTATCTTGGTGACACTGCCACATACTATGGAGACATGCGAGTGGAGGTATCTTATACAAAGAGTTTGTATAAGATTGGACTGCGAAATGATTAATTTCTCTTCATAACACTGTTGACTAAAGAGATTAACATTTCATAGGATGACCATAAGTAACTTGACCTCAATCCTGGGTGAATTATGAACTCCTATTTATGAGAGCAGTCTTTTGATTTGTATGGGTGAGAGGGACCCGTATTGCCGACTCAACTAGCCTACCATTTTGGGAATTTGTCCAAGTAGAAGCTGGGAATGTAGTTATACAAGACAGAATTCACTCCTTACCATTTTTAGGGTAAGTAGATGAATTGGTTTCTATGGTGACTTCAGGTCTTGAACAATGGAAACCCTCCCTCTCATTGACCTAAGAGAGATTTAGTTTATGGTTGGACAATAAACTGATTGTTCATTAAAAGGATTGGTGGTACTTGAGGAGTAAGAGATAATTACAAGGGTAAAATGTTAATTTGGCCAAACTATAATTACGAGCAATTTGTAAAGGGTTAACTTAATGGTAATGGTTATATCCATAGACAAAGAAAAATTTTATAGTGTGAAAAGTGAAGTTGTAGGTCTTTAGTAGAGTGGCCCACAATTAATGTATGTTGATTAATTTAATTAAAGAGTTTAATTAATTTAATATCGTATCATTGGAGTTTATAATCTATAGGTTTATTAGCTCTCCTTGCTAGTTTACTAAGGATAAAACAAGGATAATTTAGTTTTAGAATAATTTGAATTGTTCAAATTAAATAAGGGAGTGTAAATTAATTGTATGAGATGCAACTGATATAATGTATATTGATACATTATAATATAAAGTAAATTTTGAATGAGATTCAAGATTAAATTATATATATATATATACATATCTTAATTATGAATAAGACTCATATTAAAGCTATAGTTCTATGAGAGATGTTTATTTGAATATGATTCAAATAAGAGTTTATTTAATTAAGATATTGTTTTTTAAAAAAATGATTATTTAATTTAATTAAATAATTAATTTTTCTTAATTAATTTAAACTTAAATAAAATAAAATTTATTTTATTTTTTAATTTGATTTTTAGAAATTTGCTTTACTCCCCATGACATGGGAGCTATAGTCTAACTTGGTGGGCAATTATTTTAACTCTCCCCCTCCCCTCTCTTTAGTTTAGAATTAAGAGAAGAGATCTCACATAATAATAATGTTTTTGGTAGAATATAGTACTAAAACATTTGTCTTCAATTTTCTTCATTTCCTTGTTCCAAGAAAATTTTGGATCCCATAATCCAGATCTTTGTCTGATAGCAAGGTAATTCTATTGGTGGTGTCTGTTTATTGAGAATTTCTTACTGAGAAAGTCATTAAAAAATGGTTCTACAAGGGTATGTATTACCTTGTTCCCCGATAATCGCATGCTTAGTTAAATTGTATGTTTATCCTTCTCTGTTATTATGTAAATTCAAAACAAATTCAATGGCATCGAAATTCATACACTTCCACATGGGATTTGATCCCTTCAAACCTTATCATAGTACCGCATGATTGTGTGAATGATGATGACATACAAGTCGGTCAAATTTTCTTCCGCAAGTATGATTTGTCACAGTTAAATTGTCAATTATTTCAATAAGAAAGAACTTTGATTATTGTGTAAAGAAATCAACAAAGATGTCATTAACTGTTCGATGTGTAGATTAGGACTGTAATTGGAGATCATGTGAATAAATTGGAAGAAAGTGACTGTTTTAAGGTGACGAAGTACCCAAGTGAATATACATGCGCACTTGAAATTAGGAGCAATGATCCTTGATAGGCCAGAAATTGGGTTATTAACATTTAATTAAGTTCAAATATGAACAAGGCGGTTGGTCATATCATTTAAGGGATATAATTCAAGACATCAGGCAACATTATGCGATAAATGTAAGTTACAAACTAACTTATTGTGCAAGAGAATATGCACTAGTATTCGCACGAGGGTCGCTCGAAGGATCTTATGTCGTTGTCAATGCATACAGTGAATGATAACTTGTAGAAATATATATTATTCTAGCTTTTTATTTAGAATAATCAAGAAAATTCATTAGAAAATGCATTAACTTAAGAAGAAAATCATGTGAAAAGATTAGCTTCATGTTCAAAACTTGTGAAACTTGTTAATTCTGAAATATTATAAGAATAACATCTTTAAACAAAGGATTTGATTAAAAAGGAAGTAGAAATTGATAAAGGAAACTAATGTTGCAGCCATTGGATGCACAAGAGGATCAAATCAACCTAATCGTGCATGCCAAGAAGAACCACAGAACCCACGAAGGACAAAAAGAAACTAAGTGACTTAGACAAATCTTTTTTATTGATAACCATCCAAGCGAACCAGCAAATGCAGCTGCGGTAGATTTTGATCTCCGAGAAAGCTTGCTTCTTAAGAGTCAAAGAAGAATCATCCTAAGATGCAAGTTGCAAGTTGCATGAAGAAAAGAAAATGACAAAGTGGTGACATACCCAATCAAGATGCAAGTTAGGAATTAATTTGAGACAGATGTGACAGAATCAATGAATATGTGATGCGATGAGTTGGCGCAACAGGGTATGAAATTAAATGCAAAGGTGTTAGATAATCATTGGAAAGAAGCTAGGGAACTTCCTTTTGGCACCTATAAATAACCCAAATTCCACACGTTAAAAAATTAAGATCCTTCAACCAAGAGACTGGTCGAAGCTCTATCGAATTCTCCATCATCTTCAACCTCTCTTTGAGGAATCCTGAGTGAAAGTTAAGCCTTCTTCTCTGATTAGAGGTAGATTCCATCATTTTCCTTCACCAGCACAAGTGAAATTAGTCAACCATTAAAGCCAAAAGGAGTAAGAGATTGTAACCAGTGGCTTATCACTTCCATTTCATGAACTTTCATTCCTTTATTTTTCATTAAATTTGTATTAAGATATTGATATTATGTCATATTCATTATTAATATTCACCATCTCCATTTTATCCATGTGTTCTTTTCTATCCATCACGAGCAACTGATTTCTTGATGTGTTGGGAATAATAAACTAACATTCTCACATGTTTTACATAAGTTGAAGTTCATCTTGTTTAACGTGTGCATAATTTGATGCTTGAATCCATCTGATCAATTGGTTTAAGTAGAAATAGCTAACTACCTAAGAGAGCAAGTTACTTTGGAATTCATTAAACAAGGAAAGAAGTAGCTTTAGAGATAAAGTTAACTTTATGTTCAATATTGGCTTAAACATGCATCTTAGAGATAAGATTTATGTGGCATAAATCATTGAGAGGCGAGTTCTTCATTTTGTAAGTCAAAGACATGAATAGATACTTATGCATCACTTAGGTGAATGTTAGTGAATCTTCTCAACCCTACTTTATTAATTTATTAACCCATTCAACCCACGCTGTTTTAATTTGTGCCACATCTTTACCATCAACGCATCCCATTCCCCATCATCAACACATCATCTTCACACACATACCTTCGATGCATCACACTTCCATTATCATTCTCCCCATTCACCTTTATCCATTTTCCCATTTTTTTAGTCAGTTCTCTTTTTTATTCACGCAAACAACATCATTCAAATTGAAGTGGTATCACTTTGTAAAGATTTTCTTAACCAATTTTGATTAATTCAAAAGTTCCTTTATTCAATCCTGGTACTTATCAGGAATCTCTACTTAAGCTTGCACTTGGGTTTAATTAGAGAAAACTCATATTCATTCCAGATAATTTGATTAATCAATATAGCACATACATGAAATGCAATAGTGAAACATTAAAGCTTGCAAATTTAGGTACCATATTTGAACTCGAAATGGAAGAACAATATTTTAAGTATGTTTTCATGGCATTGGGGCCTTGTATTTGGGGATTCTTGAACTCCATCCATCTTGTGATTGTTGTGGATGACACCAACTTCCAAGAGAAATACAAGGGTATGTTGTTTGAAGGGATCAAATCCCAAGCAGAAGCATGCGACCTTGCAATTTTGTTTTTGATTTTGAAGGAAAAACCGACGAAGGTTTCGCAGCAAAAGCGGGATTGTTCCCATTTTTAGTTTCATAGAATTGATAAAATTACATAATTAAAGCATAGAAGATTATGCATTAAAACTTAAAAAATTACAGCATGCTTTTTACAAAGGGAATTAGGGATGAAGAATTACGTACCCTTGAAGCCAAATAATTATTCGTGTTATTCCCTCGATCTGGATTACGATCCTCTTCAAACCAAGATAGCACCATTTGAGAACCCTCAGTATTCTCTTGGGATAAGAATTGGGCAGGAGTGGTGGGACTCTGCATAATTTTTTGAAAGAGGGATGGCAGGATGGAAGGATTTTTCTCAGAGAGAACTCTTCTCTGTAATCCAGAGGAAGAAGATGAATTCGTTCAACCCCACTAAACTTCTCACACAACACGTATGTTTTGAGAGAAAAATAGAGGGAGGGAGTTGCCTTTAATTAAATTGAAAATAAATAAAATTTAATTTAATTAAAATTAATATATATATATATATAATAACTATCTTATTATATATAGATATACCATATATTATATCAAATATAACACATAACCTATAGTTTTATATTGTATCAAGTACAATATAACCTATGGTTTTATTTTCTCTCAACTATGTGTGACATTTAATATAAATCACATTTATACTAAAATTTAATTATAACTCATCCATATAATTAATATTCGAATCATATTCAAATATTTAATTTCTCTCAACTATTTATGAAATTTAACATAAATCATATTTATATTAAATTTAATTATATGAATATCATTCATATAATTAGTATTTAAATCATATTCAAAATCCTCTCAAAATACTTTATATTATAATGTATCTAATACATTATATTAATTATATCATATATAATTAATTTCCTCAATTAATTTGAACAATTCAAATTAATCCAAATTTAATTATCAATTAAATCCCCGTTGAGCTACAGAGGGGACCTATGGACCTGTAGATTGAAGCTACAATGGTACTTGGATAATTAATTAAACTCTATAATTAAATTACCCAACATCCATTACTTGTCAGTCACTCCACTAAGACCAACAACTGCACTCTTTGCACTATAGATATATTTCTATGTTCATTGGATATAACTAGTCAACAGTGAGTGACCGTTCACAAATTGCTCATAAGTACAACTGGGCCAAAATTACCATTTTGCCCCTCTAGTTATATCTAACTCCTTAAGTACCATTGATTTCTCTAATGAACAATAAGTCATAGTCCAACTATGACCAAGTCCCTCTCGGGCCAAGAGAGGGTGTGGCCAAAGTGTTCAAGCCCCGTAATTAGCCCTTAAGAGAGCAATTTATCAACTTACCTCGACATCAGGGAAGGAGTGAATTTCGTTTAGTGTATTTGTGTTCACAGATTCCCAATCTGACGAATCCATAAAATGGTAGGTATATTGAGTTGGCAATCTGGCCACTTTAACCCATACTAATCAAAGGACTGCCTTTAAAGGCAAGAGTTCACAACTCACTCAGGATTCAGATCATATCACTTATGGCCATCTTTGTGAAATATAAGTCTCTATTATTAACGGTGTTATATAATAAGTCTAATCATTTCGTGGTTCAATCTTATGCAAATTCTTTGTATAGGATACTCTCGCTCACATGTCTCTACAACTTGTTTAAATTACATAAAATAACCTAGGATCTTAGTTTATTAGATTGAGTGTATGCTCATAAAAAACAGTTATTTTATTACTAACAATTTGTTTATACAATGTTTACAAACTACGAGATTACAATAGAGATTTAGGACACAAATCTCAACAATCTCCTACTTGTCTTAAAGCTTAGGGAGCTTCATGTACAATACAAATAAAGTACAAAAAATAATAAACTAGGGCATACACTATACCCTAGTAACATCTCCCACTTGCCCTAGACAATGTGTCGCATGTCCTGTAGACCCAAACTTTCTAGATGACCCTCAAACACTTTCGTCGTGAAAGCCTTTATAAATGGATCAACAATGTTGTGCTCTGAAGAAATCTTCATGACAATCACGTCACCTTGATACACAATCTCCTGAATCAAGTGATATTTCCGCTCAATATGTTTGCCTCTATGATGACTCCTAGGTTTCTTAGAATTTGTCACAACACCACTGTTATCACAATAAAGTGTATTGGGCAAAGACATATTTGGAATAACTTCCAAATCAGTAAGGAACTTTTTAAGCCAAACAACCTTTTTAACAGCTTCACAAGCAGCTACTTATTTGGCTTCCATAGTGGAGTCTGCTATGCATCCTTACTTGATGCTTTGCCAAACTATAGCTCCTCCATTCAGAGTAAACATTGACCTTGATGTGGATTTCTAAGAATCCTGATCAGTTTGAAAGTTAGAGTCTGTGTATCCTGTAAGGATCAAATCCTTATCTTCATACACAAGCATATAGTCCCTCGTTCTCCGAAAATACTTGAGGATTGTTTTGACCACTATCCAGTGATTTAATCCTGGATTGGATTGATATCGACTGACTATCCCTACTACATAACAAATGTCAGATCTGGTACATAACATTGCCTACATAAGGCTACCAACAACCGATGCATAGGAAATTCGTCTCATTGCCTCAACATCTTGAGAAGTCTTAGGTCATTATTCCTTAGACCATACAATTCCATGCCTGAAAGGTAACAAACCCTTCTTGAAATCGTGCATCGAATATTTGACAGCATCTTGTCAATATACAATGCTTGAGACAGGGCCAACTTTTTGTTCTTACGATCTCTAATGATCTGGATCTCTAGAACAAACTACGCCTCTTCAAAATCTTTCATTTGAAATTGGGCAGCCAACCATTTCTTTACATCCGTCAGAAAACCTACATCATTCTCAATGAGTAGGATATCATCCACATATAGCATGAGGAAAACTACTAAGCCGTTGATGTTTTTCTTGTAAACACAAGGCCCATCAACATTCTGATCAAAGCCATAATATTTGATTGCAGCATTAAATCTTATATTCCAAGATTGAGATGCTTGTTTCAGTCTATAAATGGATCGATTAAGCTTGTAAAACTTTTGCTCTTGATCTTGTTTAATGAATCTTTTTTGTTGATTCATGTAGATGGTCTCTTCAAGATTACCATTCAAAAAGGTAGTCTTGACATCCATTTGCCATATTTCATAATCATAACATATGGCTATGGACAAGAGAATTCTGATAGACTTTAACACGACAACAGGTGAGAAAGTTTCTTCATAGTCCACTCCTCAATCTGGGTATAACCTTTTGCCACAAGTCTAGTTTTAAAGGTATGTACCTTTCCATTTACACCTTTTTTTTCTCTTGTAAATCCATTTACAACCTATAGGATTTACCTCATCAGGTTGATCTACAAGCTCCCAGATAGAATTGAAGTACATGGACTCCATGATTCATGGCTTTAATCCATTCATCCCTATCAACATCTTCCATTACTTGTTTATAAGACAATGGATCCTCAACCCCATCATCAGTTATGATGTTTTTGGCTTCTGTTAAAACCATATAGCATACAAACGGGTTCATAACCTTCCCATTACGTTGAGAAAATCTCAACTCTTGAGATGGATCTGTGTGACTAGACAAACTCATATAAACAACTCTTGTCGATGTATCAGCCTTTTCAACAACCCTTGTTGAAGTCTCAGTAGATTCATTAGAAATTTCACTTAAAACAATTTTGCTTCATGGCTTATGATTCATCATATGGTCTTCTTCCAAGAAGGTAGCATTTGTCAACACAAACACTTTATTTTCACTTAGATCAAAGAAATACCCACCTCTTGTTTCCTTGGAGTAGCATATAAATAGGCATACTTTTGAACAACGTTCTAACTTTTTGGGGTTTTCTAGTAGCATATGAGTTTGACATTCCTAAATTCTGAAGTGGCATAAACTACCTTTACGACATTTCCATAACTTAAAAGGTGTTTCAAAAACACTCTTTGAGGAAACGTTGTTCAAAATATAAACAACAGTCTCTACTGCATATAACCAAAATGAGTCAGGAAGTTGAGCATAGCTCATCATAGACCGAACCATGTCCAACAGGGTTCTGTTTTTCCTTTCCGATACACCATTCTATTTAGGTGCACCTGGGTCTAAGAGTTGGGACGTAATTCCTTGTCTATCATATAGTTTTAGAATCTTAAGTCTATATATTCTCCACCATGATCAGATTGTAATGTTTTTATCTTTTTACCTAACAAGTTTTCAACCTCAGTCTTGTGCTCCTTGAACTTTTCAAGTGCTTCATACTTATGTTACATTAAGTATAGATACTCATATCTAGAATAATCATCTATGAAAGAGATGAAATATTCATACCCTCCTCGTGCTCTTACATTCATCGGACCATAGAGGTCTGAATGTATAAGCTCCAAGGTCTCTTTAACTCTATAACTTTTTCCAGTAAAAGGACGTTTTGTCATTTTGCCTTCAAGCCAAGACAAATAAATTAGATTTATTTTCTTTGTAGTTCTTCCTCTTTTGGAGAGAAGTGAGATTAGTTCCATAACTCATATCATAAACTCCAAGTTTTATCTCAGAGGACAATCCTCGTTGATTAACTTCATTAGACAAGGGACTTAAAGATGCATGAGAGATAAGAAAATTTTTTAAAACGGGTTAAAAATCATGATCATGCTCTTTAAACATAGTTTCATGCAAACCTAATCACAAAAAGGGCGTGTCATCAACTACTCATCATAACAAACTAAGCAAGAGAGCAAGCAAAGCAATTCAAGCACAGAAACATTGTCCGAGCATAGTGCTCAAGGACCCCAACAGTCACAACATACCCCACTCTCAACTTAAAATGATACATTGTACCCAATGTATTTCTAATCTAAGCCCAATAATATAAAATAGTCAAGGGAACAGAAAACCTCCATTGATGACGTTTCGGCACATGGGATGGTGGTAAAAGGGCTGCCTTAAATTGATCCTCTTCTTCTTTAGGGCAGAAGGAAAGAACCTACAAAAGAAAAACAAGAAGTTCAACTAGAAAGCAGTAAAAGAAAGCAATAATTTTTTCACCTGGCTCTCTTTAGGAAGGGAAAATTTTTAACTTCGATTACTCGACGTGGCCTATTCCCTGTCAAGGTACAAAGAAATTACCGTATTTCTCTGGTCCTTTCTTGGATGATTCAATATAGTCCAGTAAGGCTATAAGGCTTCTCATCTTCTGAAGAGAACCAGACAGGTCGAATTTGGGTATTTTGGAATATGGCAAAAAAGGTAAAAAGAAAGAATCAAAGGATTCAAGTGACCCAAAAGAGTCCAAATAAAGAAAAGACATAATAAACTCTGAGGACTAGAGGAACAAAACTCAAATATATACGAAATACCAGGAGTCAGAACAGGGCGAGGTCTTTAAACCTTTAACCCTATCATTTGGATCTCATCAGATTTAGGCTCTAAATTCTCCTTAACCTCACAAACCGGAAAGCATGGAGTGATGTCCTCATCATCACTGCAGTAGTAGCATGCTGCAAGGAACTCGGCCTCTGAGGTATAGACGATGGACTACTCTGGTGCGCTCTCTAGTCTCGCCTTAGTTAACTGAGCAACATGGGTGATCAATCCTTGCAGCCGAGCTTGAAGATCCTGCTGAGACTGAAGAGTACTATTAGCAAGTTCATAAATTGAAAACTCCAATGTCATACTTGGACACGAATCTCCAAGAAGTGGTTCCTACTTCTCCATTGTATCAACATGGACTACCTCATGCTTCTGAGCCTCTAGAAAATCAAAGGAATGGTCTGGCAATGGCCCATCCGGCCTCCCAATTGAAGTTGTAAACTGAGCAACAAGGTCATTCATACTTTGCAAGTCAGTCCTACCCTCGACCTCAGGGCGAAGACTCTCTTGCTAGATGTGCACGAACTCTTGCTGCCTACAGAGGTTGTCTTGCTCAAACTTAAAAGCTCTATAACCAAAGCCTCTAAAGACTTACCTATCCTTGAAGACTGAGCATGAGTCGACTGGTGTGGTGCTGTGAAATCTTGGCCACCAAAACTCTGTTGCCTTCTTGAGTATCCATAGTCAAATGACTCCCCTTGCCAAGAATGGTGAGGCTCGTAGTCCGAAGGACAATAATACCCCTCCTTGGCGAATCCACATGGTGCTGGCATCCGCTGTAACCTCGGACATGCTTTCATAGGATGCCCCTCTAGTAGGAAACTCCCACATACCTCTACTTGTTGCGATCTCCTTTTCACAAAGTGGCCAACTAAGAAAGTCAACTCGACAAGCTTGTGGTGAAGGCCACTTACCTTGTCATCAAAATTTGCAACTTGGCTTTCGGACGTCTAAGATTGATTCAGAAATTCTGTCATGCTTAACTGACACAAAAAGAAAATAAATCAAAGCAAAAGATACTTTAACTAAACACTAACTAAGAAGAATTAATTGGCTTCCCCAACAACGGTGCCAATTTGGCAGGGTCGTCCAAACTCCATTGTGAATGAACATATACGTTTACAATTATATAGAAAAAATTATGCATAAAACTTAAATTACAACATGCTTTTTGAATAAAATACAAAGGATAAGAGACTATACCTTTGAAGAACTCTTCTTCAAGTATATCCCTTGATCGTTCACGAACACAGCGAACAACTCGATCACCCTCGAACAACAGTAAGTAGTAACTCAATCCTCGAACAAACCGGACACTACCATAAGATTACCTTGGTATTCTCGATGTGAGAATCCAAGAGTAGTGGGCTCTGGCTTATTTTGGTTAGAGGAAGATATAGAGTTTAGGAGGAAGACGATCAAGTTGAGAATAACACTGTCGTGTAGACAATAAAGTCTATCACATAGACAATACTCATTCATTTAGATGTTAAGGCTATCGTACAGTCCCTGAAGCTATCGTGTAGTAACTCGATAGTCTATCTGATATATGTCGTATTCACTTGTCTTGTGGAATAATTAAAACCATTTTATTTATCCCACTTTTTCCATAAAGCTTAATAACTACCCACTAATGGTGGTTATTTGAGAAAAATAATTTAATTATCAAATATCTAATAAATATAAATAAATATGATAACTAACTTATCATATTATATTTATAACCTATAGTTTTAATATTGCATCATATACAATATATAAACCATAGTTCTTTTTCTTTATTTTATGGCATTTAATATAAATCATATATATATTAAATTTAATAACTATGAATCTTATTCATAGAATATATTTGAATCATATTCAAATATTAGTTTCTCCAATCAAATAATAATGTATCAAATACATTATATCAATTATATCATTTATAATTGAATTAATTTAATCATATCACATATAATCAAATTCCGTCTTACTAATTTGAACATAAATTAACCCAAAACTAATTCTCAACTTGAATCCATTGAGCTACCAAGGGGACCTTATGGACCTGTAGCTTGAAGCTCCAACGGTACGTGAATAATTGACTAAACTCTTTAATCACATTATCTACCATCCGTTAATTGTCGGGTAGTCTACTAAAAATCGATAGCTGCACTTTTCACACTACAGATATATTTATATGTTCATTGGATATAACCAATCAATAGTACGATGACCCTTCACAAATCACTTGTAAGTACATCTAAGCCAAATTTATCGTTTTGCCCATGTAGTTATATCTAACTCCTTAAGTACCATTGATCCCTCTAATGAACAATAGATCATAGTCCCACTATGACTAAATTCCTCTCAGGCCAAGAGAGAGTGTGGCGCCACATTATTCAAGACCCGAAATCAGCCCTTAAGGGAGCAATTTATCTACTTACTCCAGGTTCGGGGAAAGAGTATATTATAAATCACAGAATGTTTGTTCATACAAGTGTTTACAAACTACAGGACCCTACGAGATTTAGGACATCAACCCCAACAATCTCCCACTTGTCCTAAAGCTAGTGGAGTGTACACGATAATCAAATTACAAGTACAAACTGAGCTTTTCCCAAATCTTTCATTTGGAATTGGGTCGCTAGCCAGTTCTTAATTGAAGTCAGTAAGCCTACATCATTCCCAATGAGTAGGATATCATCTACATATAACACTAGGAAAACTACTGAACTGTTGATGATTTTCTTATAGACACAAGGTGAAGGAACTCCTATCAAGGAGAACCTGTGAGAGGAAGCTAGATCGATCTAAGCCCATTGTGAAGAATTAAAAGCATTCACAAACATACAAAATAGTTATCCAACTTCGAACAAATTACAACATGCTTTCAAAATTAACAATAAAAGGAACGAGAGACATACCTTTGAAGAACTCTTCTTCTACTAGTCTCTCACTCTCGTGAAGAACTTGGACAGTAATCTCTCCCTCTCACCCAAATCGCCTACCCCTTTGTCTACTAGTCATGAACAATCTTCTCCATGAACAAGTAACCTCTTAGACACCACCACTCAGCAACCTTGGTATTTCCGGAGTGAGAACCCAGAAGGTGTGGGATCTGTTGGATTTGGCAGAGGGTTGGAGGAAGCCAACGATCGAACCAAACGACCAAGCAAGTGGGGGAAGAAACTGTCTATCGCATATACTTTGTGTGCTTGATTGTTTAGTAAAACTCAGAAGGTACACAATCGTTTAGAAAATCAGGCTTGATCATCTATACGATTGTTTAGAGAATTTCGTTAGGCATGCAATCGTTTAGTAAATTTCTTCACACAATAATTTAGTTAAAGGTGCTTTACACGATTGTTTGGGCTCTAACTTAGAAGACTATCGTATAGTCTCTAATCAGCTAAACGATTGGTAATTCTTTTAATGAAGCAGTTCCTTTCAAAATGAAAACGATTTTCATTTTATCCTTCAGTTATAAAAACTGAACATAACCTCCTACTTTCACGCACGGTTAAAGGAGAAACCACCCACAATTATCACATAATTATTTTAATTATAAATAAATATAATAACTAACTAATCATATTATATTTATAACCTATAGTCTTAAGACCACATCATATGTAATATTTAAACCATAATCCTTTTCTTCTTTACTTAATATAGATCATATTTATATCAAATTTCTCTAATTAGTATATCTTATACATTATATCAATTATATCACATATAATTGAACCTGTTTAATTATATCATATATAATCAACTCCCTCTTGTCAAATTGAACACTTCAAACTGACCCAAAAACTAATTCTCAACTTGAATCCATTGAGCTACCAAGGGGACCTTATGGACCTGTAGCTTCAAGCTCCAACGGTATGTGAACAACTGAATAAACTCTTTAATCACGAGATCCACCATCCATTAACTGTCAGGCACACCATGAAAGACCAACAGTTGCACTCTTCTCACCACAGATATATTTCTATGTCGATCGGATATAACCAATCAACAGTACAATAAATCTTCACAGATCGCTCGTAAGTAAAGCTAGGCCAATTTACCATTTTGCCCTTATAGTTCATCTAACTTCTTAAGTACTACTGATTTCTCTAATGAACAATACATCATAGTCCTACTATGAGTGGACACCTCTCGGGCAATGAGAAGGTGTGTGGTGCCACATCGTTCAAGCCC
>NC_052360.1:37427213-37430790 GCF_009727055.1 Benincasa hispida | reverse complement strand
GTTCAAGCCCCAGAATCAGCCCTTAAGGGAGCAACCTATCTACTTACCCCTACTTCGGGGAAGGAGTGAATTCCATCTTGTGTAGTTGACTTCCTAGCTCCTCAATCAAACGAATCCCCAATGTGGTAGGTTTGAGTCGGCAATCTGGCCACTCGCACCCATGTAAATCAAAGGACCGCCCTTATAGACAGGAGTTCCCAACTCACTCAAGATTCAGATCATGTTACCTATGGTCATCCTAGTGAAATGAAAGTCTCTGTCGTGAACGACGTTATATAATGAGACTAAACACTTCATGGTCCGATCTTATACAAACTCCTTTATATAGGACATCCCCCGTTCGCATGTCTCCATAAGAATGATCAGGCTCATACCATTTGTAGCACTTTACAACACTTGTAACATCTACAAAACAGGTTGTATCCGTAATGTCACCAGGATAAGGTTTCCCTCCTTTATCCATATACTACAGACCATTTAGGTTATCACTTAAGGCATGATCCACTTGTATGTCTCCACATACATGCTTAAGTTACAACGACAACCAGGGATCTTAGTTTATTGGTCTGTGGTAAATGCAACTAAAAAATCTCATATTTCATAGATAACAATGAAGAAAATATTTCATATTATTACATCACAAGCGTTTGTTGATACAAGTATTTACAAACTACATGACCCTACAAGAGTTTAGGGCATCAACCCCAACACAAGGTTCAACAACATTTGGGTCAAAGCCATAAGATTTGATCGCAGTATCTAACCTTATGTTCAAAGATTGAGATGTTTGTTTCAGTCTATAAATGGACCGATTCAACTTGCAAACCTTTTGCTCTTGACCTTGGATTATGAATCCCTCGAGCTGTACCATATAAATGGTCTCCTTAAGATTACCATTCAGAAAACTAGTCTTGAAATCATTGACCATATCTCATAGTCATAATATGAGGCAATGGATAGGAGATTTGGATGGACTTCAACATGGCAACAGACGAGAAAGTATCCTCATAGTCAACTCCCTCTATCTGGATATAACCCTTTGCCACAAGTCTAGCCTTGAAGGTTTGCACCTTCCTATCAACACCCTGTTTCCTCTTGTAGATCCATTTACAACCTATAGGTGTAACCCTATTAGATTGATCTAAAAGATCCCAAACTGAAATGTAGTACATAGACTCCATTTCGAGATCCATGGCTTTGACCCATTCATCTCTGTCAATATCCTTCATTCGCCATCAGCTACCGTAGCTAGGATTTCAGTTAAACCCATATAATGAATAAGTGGGTTCGCAACCCTCCCATTACGTCGAGGTTCCCTCAACACTTGAGGTGGATTTGACCTACTAGATGAACACCTACATCAACAACTCTTGTTAAGGTAGCATGCTCTTCAACAACTCTTATTGAAGATTCATTAGTTTCTTTGGAAAGCTCATTCAACACAATTTTGCTTCTAGGTCTATGCTCCCTTATATGATCCTCCTCAAGAAAAGTAGCATTTGTCGATATAAATACTTTATTTTCTATAGGATCATAAAAATAACCCCCTTGTGTCCCTTTGTGGTAGCCTACAAATAGGCACAACCTCAAACGTGGTTCCAGTTTCTTAGGATTAGCCTCAAGCACATGTGCTGGGCAACCCTAGATACATAAATGACGTAAACTAGCTTTACGACCATTCCACAACTCCAAAGGTATTCTGACAACACTCTTGAAGGCCACACAATTCAGGATATAAGCTGCAGTCTCTACTGCAAAACCCCAAGGTAAGGAAGCGTAACTCATCATCGATCGAACCATGTCCAACAGGGTTCGATTTCTCCTATCTAATACACTATTTTACTGAGATGTATCAGGTGCTGAGAGTTGGGAAACTATTCCATGTTCTATCATATAGTTCTGGAACTCAGAATCCAAAAACTCTCCACATCGATAAGATCAAAGCGTTTTAATCATTTTACTTAATGCGTTTTCAACTTCAGCCTTGAACTCTTTGAACTTTTCAAAGGAATTAGACTTATGTTGCATTAAATAAACATACCCATACCTCGAATAATCATGAGTAAAAGTGATAACGTATTCATAGCCTCCCCTAACTCGCACATTCATTGAACCACAAAGGTCTGAATGCACTAACTCTAGGGGCTCTTTGGCCCTATAATTTTTTCCAATAAAAAGTCTTTTAATCATTTTGCCTTCAAGGCATGACTTGCACATAGGTAAAGAATTTTCTTCTAACTCGCTTAGAAGTCCATTCTTCACCAACCTCTCAATCCTTTTAAGATTTATGTGCCCCAAATGTAGGTGCCAAAGTTGAGCATTTTCTTTAGGAGAAACTTTAAGTCGTTTGTTTTGAGTTACAACAGTTTTAAACATCTCTATGTTATGGAGGAAATTTGTTGCTAACGGTCTTAGCACATACAAATTATTTTCTAGTTGAGCCGACACATAATTACATTTGAGTATTATTTACAGAAAAAAATTAGTGTATAATTACATTTAAGCAAAGACTTTATAGAAATTAAGTTCCTCTTTAATTCGGGAACTATATAAACATCATTCAAAATGATAAACCTATTCTGTAAAGTCAACCGGAGACCTCCCACTGCCACAGCTGGGACGACGTGCCCAGTGCCAACTCACATCGTCATTTCACCAGCACCAAGCTACCGCCAGGAAATAATTTCCTGAAATAAGGAACAAAGTGGTTAATGGCCTCAGAGTCAATAATCCAGGCAGAATCATCATTCTCCACTAAATAAGTTTTCAAAACTAGTAAATCGTATTTACCTTGTTTGGCCTTCTTTTTCTCAGCCAAATAACGTGGGCAGTTCTGCTTCCAGTGACCGTCCATGTTGCAATGAAAACACTTTCCCTTGTCTACCCTCACCAGTTGCCTAACCCGTGGAGCAGCAGGTTGTGGGTTAGTAGGCACCTTCCCCTTACGACCCTTCTTCTTCTTCTACTTGCTGGTTTCGAAAGAAGAAGGTGCAGATTTAGTTCCAGAGGTCGAATCTTTATGGAACATTTTGGAAGATGAGGCAACGTTTGCCTCACCAACCTTATTTTCCTTGCTTTTCAGCAAAGATTGAAAAGTCTACAACTCATTGAGTAGAGTTGTAAGGTTGTAATCAACCCTGTTTAGAATAGCGTTGCTTACGAAGTGAAGGAAGCTTTCTGGTGTTAGGTTTTATGTCTTAAAATCGTGGTTTGTAAACAGTAGAACTTATTCTGAAAATTCTATAAATTTGTTATTGAATATATTTTTTTTTAGAAATCCAATAAACCAAAGTCCCTTGACTATTACATGAGTACTTGAATTTTATGTGGAGACATACAATGGATCAGGCTCGAGTAAATAGTCAAAATGATCTATAGTATATGAATAAGGTTGGGTGCCTTATTTTGGTAACACTATTGGATGCAGCCTACTCTGTAGTTGTTACAAAGAGTTGTAAAGTGCTACAAACAAAATGATCCTAACTCGTTCATGTTGGGACATGAGAAGTGGGGGCATCCTGTGCAAATGAGTTTTGTACAAGATCAGACCACGAAACCAGTCACTCTTACTTTATAA
>NC_052360.1:37409232-37424924 GCF_009727055.1 Benincasa hispida | reverse complement strand
TAATAAGTTTACTTGCATTAAACCACTTTTAACACCAATTATGTTTTTAAGCAAAATAGTTCTATTGTACCCTAAGTGACATCTATTTTGCAATGATGCTCCAGTGAGGCGGGACAAAAGTCACCGTAGGTGATCAAATGCCCTTTCACATGAATGAGACAATCTCAACTATTAGACAGAAACAACTCCTTGTAACTAATCTAACAGTCACCATTGTTCGGTCCAGAATTTGTAAACATACTTAACAATTCTGTGTAAGTGTAACCCCTCATTTTAGGCCCTAGAGTCCTGCCTTAATGAGTCAACTGTAGAGAAAAGTAGATTAGAACAAGAAACTAAAACAAACCCTATCCATTCTAGAGATCAGATAAAGAGTTGTGCAAAACACTATCCTTTAGGGAGACACTCCTAGGGTGCCTCGAGGTGATGCACTAAAACTTTATCCAACCTAATGAGAGAGACCGAGGGATATTTTGTCATACGTCCCACTCCCACTTATTATGAACCTTGGTATAAACTAAACTTTAGGGAGACATTCTCTCCATTCACTTGGTATTGACCTACCCAAATGCCATCCTCTAGGGGGACACTCCCAAGGTGCCTCGAGGCTGAGGATAGATCTCACAGTGTGAACTTTTTAGGGAGAAACGTGCAGAGGTAAAGTGAAGTATTATACACCCCAAATACCTCCCACTGAATGTTCTACCTAGGGATTCATTAACTTAGAAAATCCAACTACTAATTTTAACTAAGTGGTTTGTTTAATTTTCTAAAAAAACAACACTTGCTTTTGATGCTTAAACAAGTTTGATTCAAGTCTTATTAAACACTTTAACAAATTGTCATCAAATTTGAATGCATGTAACAAATCTATCTAATTCATCTTTCTAGGTAGGTTCCCAGGTAGAAGTGCGACGTTTCCATCGACTTAAGTACCCCAGCCTAGCCAGAACCAACCTCAGCCAAAAGGTACCTTATAGATACATTTGTTACATATTTAATCTTTTATTAGTAAATTTAATCCTATTAAACCGAATTAAAAGATTAAACTTAGGTTTCTAATCTTATTAGAAACATGATCTTAGGTCTATCTCAATCAACTTTTAAAACTCTTTTAAAACATGATTAAAGCCTAAGGTGTGCATGCAACTCTTTTCTATTGATTTTAATTCTAATTTCATTATTTATAACTTTTATAAAGAATGAAACAATTAAAACCATCCACATTGCTAAGCTAGACATTCACAAGGTATTTATAACTTTTGTAAATAAACCTAAGTGTCATGCTTCATACAATGTTCATTCATTACTAATATATAACTTTTATATAACAAGTAATGAACTAAGCATACATGTTAACATACAACCTTATATTATAACATTTATAATATAGATCATGCATGGACATTCTTTAATGCATGCACATATTATAACTCTTACATTATATGATGCATGAGCATGCTTTAAGTAATTTAATCACGCAAACTAGTATATTATAAAACTTATAATATAAAAATGATGCATAAAAAAAATACATAACCTATGATGGGTTTTAAAACTAGAAGACATACATTATGGCATATAATCTAAATATACATCACATGCACATTTAATAAAAGTTGATTATCTCAAAACTGGAAATAAAAGCTAAACTATTACAAAAGATTCAAGTCAACCAGTTCGAACAGGTGAACCGGGTCTTGAACCGCCCACCTAGAAGCCTCGTCACTTGATCGTGTAGCTGAAGGAACTCTTATTCAAAAGAACCAGTGAGCGGAAGCAAGATCTTTCCAAGCCCATTGTGAAAGAATTAAAGGCATTCACAAACATACAAAATAGTTATGCATCTTAGAACAAATTACAACATGCTTTCTTAATTAATAACGAAAGGAACGAGAGACATACCTTTGAAGAACTCTTCTTTCTTCTGTGAATTTCTCGCTTTCATCAACAAGTGGACAGAAACCACTAGCTTTTGTTCAGATCGCCTACCCAATCGTCTAGTGATCACGAACAGTCTTCTTCTTAAACAAGAACTCTTGACACCACCACTTGGCAACCTTGGTATTCTCAGAGTGAGAATCCAGGAGGTGTGAGCTCTGTTGTGAATTTGGTAGAGGGATGGAGGAAGGCAATGATCGAACTATACGATCAAACAAATGGGAGAAGGTACAGTCTATCGCATCGACTGTGAATGCTTGATCATTTAGTAAATCTCGCTAGGTATACGATCTTTAGTAAAACACGCTAGATCGCTTACACAATTGTTTAGTAAATCCTGCTTAGCACGCGATCGTTTAGTAAATCGCTCTACACTACCATTTAGTAAAAGTCACTCTACACGATCATTTAGGCTCTCGCTTAGAAGGCTATCATGTAGTCTCTCATCAACTAAACGACTAGTAATGCTCTAGTGAAGCGATCTTTTGATAAAATGAAAACTATTTTCATTTTATCCTTTAATTATGAAAACTGAACATAACCTCCCACTTTCACAGTTAATGGAGAAAATAAACAACCACAATTATTTCATAATTCTTTTAATTATAAATAAATATAATAACTAACTTATCATATTATATTTATAACCTATAGTTTTAATATCACATCTTATGTAATATTCAAACCATATTTCTTTTCTCCTTTGTTCAATATAAATTATATTTATATCAAATTCCTCCAATTAATGTATCTCATACATCATATCAATTATATCACATATAATTAAACTAGTTTAATTATATCATATATAATCAAACTTCTTCTTGTTAATTTGAACACTTTAAACTAACCCAAAAACTGATTCTCAACTTGAATCCACTGAGCTACCAAGGGGACCTTATGAACCTATAGATTGAAGCTTCAATAGTACGTGAATAGCTGATTAAACTCTTTAATTACGAAATTCCCATCCATTAACTGTCTGGTACTTCACTAAAGACCGACAACTGCACACTTTTCACCACAGATATATTTTTATGTTCATTGGATATAACCAATCAACAGTACGATAACCCTTCACAGATCGCTCGTAAGTACAGCTGGGCCAATTTATCGTTTTTCCCCTATGTAATTACATCTAACTCCTTAAGTACCACTGATTCCTCTAATGAACAATACATCATAGTCCTATTAAGAGTGAAAACCTTTCGGGCCATGAGAAGGTGTGTGGCGTCACATCGTTTGTTCATACAAGGCTTTTCATAGACAACGGTGAAGAAAATATCTCATATTATTACATCACAAGTGTTTGTTCATACAGGTGTTTACAAACTATAGGACCCTACGAGA
Organism: Benincasa hispida; assembly: GCF_009727055.1. Classification (NCBI taxonomy): domain Eukaryota; kingdom Viridiplantae; phylum Streptophyta; class Magnoliopsida; order Cucurbitales; family Cucurbitaceae; genus Benincasa; species Benincasa hispida. Next base: position 37,421,633 of record NC_052360.1, on the reverse strand, counting down.
TTTAGGGCATCAACCCTAACAGTAGCAAATCCTTCTGATCGTCGAGTAATGCAAATCGAGTATAAACAATCGTGTAGCGATGATCACGTCGCTTAAGACTATGCGATGAGCATGATAGTCTACACGATCGAGTAGCTAACGACTATACGATGAGCATGATAGTCTACATGATCGAGTAGCAAGCGTCGAGTATCGTATACCATGTGATGACTGGTAGAAATACACGTTATTACAGCTCAAATAAGTAAAACAATGAGAGGATGCGACGGTAAAATAAGCAATATCATGTCCGAAAGAACTAAACTGAAATGAATTGCAATTGCAAGCGCCCATCGCATAAAAACAGTTACCTTACTTATTTTATGTAGGAATAATGCGATGGCACATATGAAATTGTGATCCAAAAGAACAAGGCGTCATCGCGCTTGAAGATTGCGATCGCAAGACATATGATCGTAAGAAGTTTCTTAAAAAGGCGGCAGCATAAAGACTACATATCAAGGAACAATGTGATGGCACATATGCGTTGGCAAAGAACAATGCAACCGTAAGACATGCATTGGCACATGAGAAGTTGCAATCCTAAGGAACAAGGTGTCAGTGCACTTGAAGATTGCGATTGCAAGTTATTCGATCGTGGGAAGCTTCTTAAAAAGGTGGCCACATAAAGACTGTACATCAAGGTGACAACATAATAAATCATGATGGGATGGAAAGCTGATAACGGTCAAATCCGAATTTAGTTGACAAGCCATTAAAAGTCACACTGTAGCAAGTACGCTTAACTTTCGGTGACCATTAATCGGCGCATCAGAGCAGGGGAATTAATGTCGCTCATCATTGCAATCATTCGCAAGAAAGGTTGCTTCACCTTGAGCTCTATAAATACCAAAGGCCACCAATGTAAAAAGGGGTTACGAGCTTAGGAGTAGAGAATCAGTTAGTCTGTTCATACACATACTCATACATATACTTAACGGACGAAGAAGAGAAAGGAGACGAAGAAGCCGAGAGATCATTCCCGGATAGATCGAGAGACTGCCGAAAAGCGTTACAAAGGAGAGAGAGCCAACACTTGCGAGAGTAAGAATACACATTTTGAACAGAGTTGGAGTGAACAAGAGCAGTGTAAAAGGCCATGGGAAGCAAGACATTGCTTACTGGGCTTCTTATCTCTCAAATCCATTTGATATTTTGTATTCAATACTTTATTTACAGAAAATGGAAATCTCATTTCAATCTATGTTCAATCTCTCCATACCACGCATGAGTAACTAAATTTCTGAATGGGTTGAGAAGTACTTAGCTAGCATGACTTAAGATTACATTTTATGCGATCATCTTGCCTTATGTATGCGTCATTCATCATTTGGACATACTTGAGAAAGTAGTTTAAAGATAGAATCTAGGCTTGAAAGAGTCAGATTAGAATCTAGGCTTGAGAGAGTCGGATTAGAATCACATAAGTAGGAAATAGAGACTTAGACATAAACTCTATTGCTATCTACACATCGCATGTACCCTAGAAATAGGAATGATTGTATGCGGTCACCTTGTTTTATGTGTGCATCATTCATCACATAGACAAGAGTAAAGGCTTAGAAATAAGTCCTATCGACTCTTTCGCATACATATTGCATGCGTCCTAGAAATAGGAATAAAGGCATTCTGCATTGAGAAATGTAGTACTAATATTTGTATGTAGCATGATCACATAGCTTGTGCACAATCTTAGGAAATGTTAGCTAAACCCCTTCTCAACCCCTTCATCGCATACTCATTGTAACTTTACATGTTCATCACTCTGCATTCAACTCCGTTGCATAGGAAAAATCTTACTCAAACAATACCCATGTCATTTATTTATCACTGCAATAGAATCAAAGAGTCTGTCGCATATTTACTTAGTAGTCCCTGTGTTCGACCCTGGACTTACCAGGAAACCTATACTTGGGTCTTGTTAGGAAAACTTGAATGTTTAACGCATAACATATTACCGTGAACTCACACCATAATGCATCACAATTTACACGTATCACCATGCGATCGTGTAGCTACTGACTATGCGATGAGCATGATAGCCTACATGATCGTTTAGCGCGCATGCCTTGCATCGAGTATCAAATACTATGCAATCGTTTACCCCCCCGAGCGTCTACACGATCATGCAACCAACACAACATGATCGAGTAAACTCTTTGCATGACCGCGTAGCATTAACTATGTGATCGTTTAGTAAATACAACACGATCGAGTAGAACATTTCTACATGATCACGTAGCTAAAACTAAATGATCTTCTAGCTTAAGTTACACGATGCGACCAACATTTCGTCTTCTCCATGGAAGCGAACAACAACTCTTTGCATCTGAAGCTTCTTCACGAACCACTCAAAAACACAAATGAATACAGAATCGATTGCAAATTATTATACCAAAAAATGTAGAGACCCTTACAAATTAACTTTTGTAAAAGTAAATGAAAGCTTTATACAGAGACAATTATACTGAAATTATCCATCAACAACATCCATAAAAACACTTAACATTTAAACGCATTGCAAAATGTTAAAACCCACCAAGACTGTAAATGAAATTCAATACAGCAATGAAATTTGGAATTCAGAATAACCTGGCTCTGATACCAATTGAAGAAACTCTAGTTATAGAGGACCCTTGAGCGGAAACGGATCATCCAAACTTCATTGTGAATGAACACATACGTTTACAATCATGCAGAATAGATTATGAGTAAAACTTAAACTACAACATGCTTTCTGAATAAAATACAAAGGATAAGAGACTATACCTTTGAAGAACCCTTCTTCAAGTATATCCCTTGATCGTTCACGAACATAGCGAACAACTCGATCTCCCTCGAATAGCAGCAAGTAGAAACTCAATCCTCGAACAAACCAGACACTACCACAAGATTACTATGGTATTCTCGGTGTGAGAATCTAGCGGTGGTGGGCTCTAATTTATTTTGGTTAGAGGGAAGATTTAGAGATTAAAAGGAAGACGATCGAGTTGAGAACAACACTGTTGTGTAGACGATAAAGTCTATTGCATACAAAATACTTGATCGTTTAGATGTTAAGGCTATCGTATAGTCTTTGAAGCTATCGTGTAGTAACTCGATAGTCTATCTGATATTTGTCGTATTCACTTGTCTTGTGGAATAACTAAACCATTTTATGTATCCTACTTTTTCCATAAAATTTAATAACTACCCACTAAAGGTGGTTATTTGAGAAAAAGAATTTAATTATCAAGTAATTAATAAATATAAATAAATATGATAACTAACTTGTCATATTATATTTATAACCTATAGTTTTAATATTGCATCATATACAATATATAAATCATAGTTCTTTTTCTTTATTTTATGACATTTAATATAAATCATATTTATATTAAATTTAATAACTATGAATCTTATTCATAGAAAATATATTTGAATCTTATTCAGATATTAGTTTCTCCAATCAAATAATAATGTATCAAATGCATTATATCATTTATATCATATAGAATTGAATTTATTTAATTATACCACTGTAATCAAATTCTCTCTTATTAATTTGAACATTTTAAATTAATCCAAAAACTGATTCTCAACTTGAATCCATTGAGCTACCAAGAGGTCCTTATGGACCTGTAGCTTGAAGCTCTAATGGTGTGTGAATAACTAACTAAACTCTTTAATCACATTATCCACCATCCATTAATTTTCGGGCAGTCGACTAAAGACCGACAGCTGCACTTTTCACACTACAAATATATTTCTATGTCCATTGGATATAACCAATCAACAGTACGATGACCCTTCACAAATCGCTCGTAAGTACATCTGGGCCAAATTTACCGGTTTACCCCTGTAGTTACATCTAACTCCTTAAGTATCACTAATCCCTCTAATAAACAAGAAATTATAGTCCCACTATGACTAAACCCCTCTCGGGCCAAAAAAGGGTGTGGCACCACATTGTTCAAGACCCAGAATCATCCCTTAAGGGAGTAATTTATCTACTTACCCCTACTTTATGGAAGAATCTTGTGTAGCTGAGTTCCCAGCTCTCCAATCAGACGAATCCTTAAAATGGTAGGCTTGTTGAGTCAGTGATCTGGACACTCTCACTCATGCAAATCAAAGGACCGCCTTCATAGGCAGGAGTTTCTAACTCACTCAGGATTAAGGTCATGTTACCTATGGTTATCGTAGTGAAATGAAAGTCTCAATGATGAATGGCGTTATATAACGAGACTAAACATTTCGTGGTCCGGTCTTATATAAACTCCTTTGTATAGAATATCGTCGTTGGCATGTCTAATACATGAATGATCAGGATTAGATCATTTATAGCACTTTACAACAATTGTAACACCTACAAAGTAGGCTATACTCGTAGTGTCGCCAGGATAAGGTATCCAGTCTTATCCATTTACTACAGACCATTTAGGTTATCACTTAAAATACGATCCACTTGTATGTCTCCACACACATGTTTAAGTTACAATGATAACCATGGATCTTAGTTTATTAGTTTATGGTTAATGCAATTAAAATATCATAGATTTTATAGACATAAGTGAATAAAATATAATATATTATAAATCACGGAATGTTTATTCATACAAGTGTTTCTAAACTACAGACCCCTATGAGATTTAGGGCATAAACCTCAATAGAGTGTACCATTCTCCAAAAATACTTGAGGATGTTCTTGACAGCAGTCCAGTGACCCTGTCCTGGATTAGACTGATATCTATTGACTATCCCTACAGCATAGAAGATGTCAGGTCGAGTACATAACATTGCATACATCAAACTGCCAACGACATATGCATAGGGGATCCGTCTCATCTCATCAACCTCTTGAGGTGTCTTAGGACATTGTTCTTTAAACAATGTAACTCCATGCCGAAAAAGTAGTAGGCCCCTTTTGGTGTTCTGCATCGAGTACTTGATCAACATCTTGTCAATGTACGATGCCTGAGACAGTGCAAGCACTTTGTTCTTTTTATCTCGAAAGATCTGAATACCAAGAACAAACTGAGCCGCTCCCAAATCTTTCATTTGGAATTGGTTCACTAGCCAGTTCTTAACTGATGTCAGTAAACCTACATCATTCCCAATGAGTAATATAACGCCTACATAGAACACTAGGAAAACTACTGAACTGTTGATTATTTTCTTGTAGACACAAGGCTCATCAACATTTTGGTCAAAGTTGTAAGATTTGATCGCAGTATCAAACCTTATCTTCCAAGATCAAGACGTCTGTTTCAGCCTATAAATAGACCGATTCAGTTTGCAAACCTTTTGCTCTTGACCTTGGGCTAAGAAACCCTCGGGCTGCACCATATAAATGGTCTCCTCAAGATTACCATTCAGAAAGGCAGTCTTGACATCAATTTGTTGGGTTTTATGTCATAAAACTCATGGTATGTAAACAATGGAGCTTATTCTGAAAATTCAATAAAGGTGTTATTGAATAGATCTATTACTTGAATAGAAATCCAATAAACCTAAAAGTCCCTTGACTATTGGATGAGTACTTGAACTTTATGTGGAGACATAAAGGTGGATCAAGTTCGAGTAAATAGTCAAAATGATCTATAGTACATGGATAAGGTTGAGTACCTTATTCTGGTAACACTATTGGATACGGCCTGCTCTATAGTTGTTACAAGGAGTTGTAAAGTGCTACAAATGAAGTGATCTTAAGTTTTTTATGTTGGACATGAGAAGTGGGGGTGTCCTTATGCAAAAGAGTTTGTACGAGATCGAACCACGAAATGAGTCACTCTTACTTTATAACGTTGTTTACTGTTTAAGACTGACTATTTCAAAGCGATGACCTAGGTAACTTGATCTTAATCCTAAGCTAACTATGAACTCCTGTTTATCTGGGATTGCCCTTAGATTTGCATAGGTGAGGGTTGGCTCAACAGCACCGGCTCAATATGACTGCCATTTCAGGGGTAAGACTGGATAGATAGCTGGGGACATAGGGTGCAAGAGGGCATTCACTCCTACCCGCTTTAGGGTAGTAGAGAGGTTGTTCCCTTAAATGTTGATTATGGGGCTTGAACAAAGGATCCCGCCCTCTCATTTGGCATGAGAGGGACTCGGTTTTGTGGTTGGATCACAAAACAATTGTTCATTAGGGGATCAGTGGGGACTTAAGGAATAAGAGGTAATTTCGGGGGTAAAATAGAGATTTGACCCAGTCGTTATTACGAACAACCTGTGAAGAGATTAACTACAGTGAGGGAAGTTCAACTATGGGCTTTAGTGGAGTGACCCATTAGTTAACGAATGGGGGTTAGATCGGTCTAATGAGTTTAGCCAATTAATATCGGATTGTTGGAGCCCATGATCTGTAGGTCCATGAGGTCCCCCCTACTAGCTCGAAAATGGATTAACTCTAGAGTAGTGTGATAAGTTAATTTGAAACGTTCAAATTAGAATCAAACGAAAATTGGAGAAAATATATTTAAACATGATTTAAATATATGAAGATGAATTTGTGTAAAAATTAATTTAATATTAGATATTAAATTAATTAGAATTATTTAAATTGTTTAAATAATTATTTATTAATTTTATNTTTGTAAGATTAATAAATTTTTATTTTAGAAATAAAATATGATTTTAAAATCAAAATGGATTTTGGAAATTGAAAATTAAACAAAACTTGAAAATGGGTTTTTCAAAGTTCATCTTCAAGTAGCTTACAAGGAACTTGCCTTCTCCTTTGATTTACTCCAAGCATGAGCGGCATCCCATGCAAGACCTCTCTTTGCATGATAGTCTGCAATATATTGAAGAGATTGGAGTGAAGAATGGAAGGGGAGAACCGACTGAATTTTTGCTGAAAAATTCGGATGAAGAAGGTGTTCTTCAATGGGTTTTGTTCAGTGAGCTTTCTCCATATTCCCTTTGATTCCAGCTTATTTTGAGTCCTAAAACTCAATCTAGAGTGCCAAGAGGATAGTAGGGAAGATCTTGTAGTGGTCTACACAAGGATTCGAAGGATTTTGCAGATGAAAATGGAGATTTCGTTGGTTCAGCCAAGGTATGTTCATGAAACCCATTATACTCTGTCTTTAGCATGTTTCTTTTCAACCAAAATTAATAAATTAGAATGCTTATGGATCCTGATTTCTTCCACTACGTGATGGTGTCGATCTGCTTTAACTCGGGAACAACATACACATCATTCAAAATGATAAATTTATTCTGTAAAGTCAATTGGAGTTTTACCACTACAATAGCTAAGACGATGTGTCTGGTGCCTACTCGCATTTTCATCTCATCAGGCTCAAGCTACCGCCAGGATCTAATCCCCTGAAAAGAAGAACAAACATGATTGGTGGCCCCAGAGTCAATAATCCAGGCATAATTATCATTCTCCATTAAACAAGTTTCCAAAACTAGTAAATCATATTTATCTTGTTTTACCTTGGCTTTAAACTTCTTCGTTTCCTTTAATCAACGAGGATAGTTTTGCTTCCAGTGCCCATCCTAGTTGCAATGGAAACATTTTCCTTTCTCAATCGACATTGGTCTCCTACCCCGCTGTGAAAAAGGTTGTTGGTTAGCAAGTGCCTTCCCCTTCCCTTTACTACCCTTCTTCTTCTTCCACTTAGATGTGTTAGAAGTATAAGGTGCAGACTTAGTCCCTGAGGCTAAACCCCGATGGAACTTCTTTGAAGATGAAGCAACATTTGCCTCACTTACCTTCTTCTCCTTATTTTTCAACAAGGATTGGAATGTCTGCAACTCGTAGAGGAGAGTTGTAAAGGTATAGCCAACTTTGTTCAGCATAGCGTTTCTGACAAATTGCAGGAAGTTATCTGGCAACTAGTGTAGAATGATGCTAACCTGGCTGCTCTTATCAATGTGTGACCCATTCATCTCCACCACATTGAAGTGGACCATCATGTTCAGAACATATTCTCGAACAGATGTACCCTTCTCCATTTTGGAGTTGAAGATACATTTGAGAGCTTCGTGTTTGAGCTATCCAGACGGTTGTCCGAACATTTCCCATAAGAACTCCATGATCTTATGCACCGAGACCATAGGCTCATGCTTCTTGGCCAAAACGTCATTCAGACTGGCCAAGATATAAGTTGAGGCCTTCTCGTTCTCCCGTGTCCATTTCTCATATGCCTCCTGAACATTTCGAGTGGCAATCTGAGTCAGAATAGAAAGATACTCCTCCGTAAGGACGAACCTCAAGTCATCGATGATTAATATGGTATTTATCATGTTTTTTCAACTAGCATAATTCTCGCCAGTCAAATTGTTGGCACTTAAAAGAGCTAAAGTGGCTGTAGTGATTTTATCGTTGCTGAAAAACAGGAACAAACTTAATAAGTCTATGCATTACCACTTTTAACACAAATTTTAGTTTTAGAAAAATAGTTCCTATGTACCCTAAGTGAAAAGACATCTATTTTGCAATGATGCCCCAGCGAGGCAGGACAAAAGTCACTGGTGGGGTGATCAGGTGCCCCTTCACTGGGATGAGACATTCTCAACCATTAGACAGAAACAACTCTTGTAACTGACTCTAACAGTCACCATTTTTCGATCCATAACTGTTAACCTTTAACAATTCCGTGTAGGTGTAACCCCTCATTTTAGGCCTTACAGTCCCACCCTAATGTGCTAATACATCATATTTATATTATAAGATTTATAGTATAAGGGTGTATGAGAGCATGTATGCTTGGTTCATTTCTTTGTTATATAAGTGTTATATACAAGTAGTAATGAATGAACAATGCATGAAGCATGACACTTAGGCTTATTTATAAGAGTTATGAATGCCTTGTATGTGTTGCTTTGCATTGTGTTGATTTTAGTTGTTTCTTGTTATAAGTGTTATAATGGAAATTAGAATTAAAATTCATAAGCAAGAGTTACATGTAAACTTAGGTGAACTCATGTTTTAAAATGGTTTTAAAATTGGATTGAGATAGACCTAAGTTCATGGTTCAAATGAGATTAGATACCTAAGTTTAATCTTTTGAATCAGTTTAATAGGATCAAATTGATTTCCATAAAAGATTAAATTTGTATTAAATCTATCTATAAGGGACCTTTTGTCTAAGGTTGGTTCTAGCTAGGTTGGGGTATTTAAGCTGACGGAAGCGAAATAGATAGATTTGTTACAAGCATGCAATAGTTGGCCAAAGACTTCGTTAAAGAGTTTAATGAATAATGATAAAAAGTTGTTCAACTTTCCAAAGTAAGAGTTACTTTTGGGCAAACCTAAAAAGTCACTTAGTTAAAATCCTTACCGTGTTTTTATAAGTAAACTAAACCCTAGGTTATAAAATACTCCGTGAGAGGAAAAGATATATATGATATGTCAATTCCACTCACGTTTCTCCCTGAATTTTCACACTGTGAGATTCATGCTTGGCCTCGTGGTATCTTGGGAGCATCCCTCTTTAGATGGTGTTTGCATGAGCCAATATCAAGGTGGACTAAGAGAGTGTTTATAGTAAGTGGGTGAAGGATGTGTGTCAACATGTCCTGCGGTCTTCTTCATTGGTTTGCAATGTGAGATCTTCTTGCATAGCCTCATGGTGCCATGGGAGCGTCCCCCTCTGGATGGTTTGTGCGGTTGGTCAATATCAAGGTGAACCCACAAATGGATAGGGTCGCTTTAGTTTTTGACTCAATCGGATTTTTTTTCCTTCGGATTGGCTGCTTGGGGCAGAACTCAAGGATCTAAAATGAAGGGTTACACTTGCAAGAAATTGTTAAGAAAGTTAATGATTTCTTGACCAAATCAATGATGGCTAGTTGTTATAGGAACAAGAGTTGTTCTGGTATTAATGACTGGTTGAGAGTGTCTCAATTTAGAGGAGGGATAAATTGACTAGCCTTCGGTGGTTTTTGTCCTAAACCACTGAAGCGTCATTGTAAAAGTAGATTTCATACGGGGTTCATTTAGATTTTTCTAAACTAGATGGAATTTGGTTTTAAAGAGTATTTGCTAAAATCTAATGTTGATTAATGTGTTTGTTGTTTTCAGCAACATGTATGAATTTTCGTTAGTTGCCTCTTTTAATTTGACCGATTACATACATTGGAAAGACTCTTAAAACATATTTTGTGGTAAACGACCTCGAGTTTGTCATTGTTGAGGAGTTTCCTCAAGTCCCAACCTTTGATGCACCGTGAAATGTTCGTAATGCATATGAAGTATGGATGAAGGCTAATTCGATGGCCCGACTTAACATTTTGGCTAGCATACCTGATGCATTAGCCAAAAGGGTTGAGAACATGGTCATTGCACATCAGATCATAAATTCGTTGCAAGAATTGTTTGAATGTCAGTTCTCACTTTTTGAGCACAAAGGGATGGATGACAATCTCCTTTCTTTCTTGAATCTCAAGGGACTAAAAGAAAAAGAAATTGTTACTGACTCAGGTAAAGTTCATCGACGAGAATTGTTCTCTGAAATGGAACTTGGAGCTTATTTAGGTTATGAGACTGATCCCATTATTCTCCAGAAGAGGAGAAAGTTTAAAGACAATAAATGTGATTTATTTGTCTTGGAGACGTGTTTGGTAGATAATGATGATTCTGCCTGGATATTTGATTCAGGTGCTACTAATCACGTAAGTTCTTCCTACCAAGGATTTAGTTCCTGGAAAGCGTTGGAAAAAGGAGAGTTGACTCTTCGAGTTGGTACTGGTGAAGGTGTTACAGCTATTGTTGTAGGCAGGCTAAAATTATTTTTGGACAAGAAACGTTATCTATTACTGGATAATATTTTTGTACTTCCTCATATCAAGAGGAATTTAATCTCGGTTTCTTGTCTGATTGAATAAGGTTATACCATCTCATTTTCTGAGAGTGAAGTGTTTATTTTCAAGAATGGTATGGAAATTAGTTTTGGTTCAACTCTCAGTGCTGGGTACACCTCAGCAGAATGGTGTAGCGGAGAGGAGAAATAGGACCTTGTTAGACATGGTTCGCTCAATGATGAGTTACACTTCCTTACCAGACTCGTTTTGGGGTTTCGCACTGGAGACTGCAGTGTACATACTCAATTGTGTTCCCTCCAAGAGTGTTGCAAGAACACCTCTGGAGTTGTGGAACGGGCGTAAAGCTAGTTTACGTCACTTCCGCATTTGGGGTTGCCCTACACATGTGCTTGAGGCTAATCCCAAGAAGTTGGAACCACGGTCGAGATTGTGCCTCTTTGTAGGCTATACCAAAGGTACATGAAGGGGTTATTTTTATGATCCAACGGGAAATAGGGTATTTGTTTCCACAAATGTTACTTTCCTGAAGAAGGATCATATAAGGGAGCACAGTCCACGAAGCAAAGTCATGTTGCATGAGCTTTCCAATGAAACTACTGAAACTTTAACAAGAGTTATTGAAGAGTCAGCTACATCAGCGAGAGTTGTTAATGAGAGTTCATCCAGTAGGTCAGTTCCACCTTAAGAGTTGAGGGAACCTCGACGTAGTGGGAGGGTTGCGAACCCACCCGTTTGCTATCTGGGTTTATAGAAAATCCTTGCTATGGTAGTAGATGGCAATGTTGAGGATCCATTGACTTATAAGAAGGCAATGGAGAATGTTGACCGAGATGGCAACGTTGATAAATCTTGTGTCTACAAGAAGATCATCAATGCTAAAGTAGTCTTCTTAGTGTTGTACGTAGATGTTATTCTACTCATTGAGAATGATGTAGGTCTACTAACTGTAGTTAAGAACTGGCTAGCGACCCAATTCCAAATGCAAGATTTGGGAGAGGCTCAGTTTGTTCTAGGTATACAGATCTTTCGGGATCGTAAGAACAAAGTGCTAGCACGGTCTCAAGCATCGTTCATTGACAAGATGTTGCTCAAGTACTCGATGTAGGACTCTAGAAGGGGCCTACTGCCGGTCAGGCATAGAGTCACTTTGTCTAAGGAAATGTGTCCTAAGACGCCTCAAGAGGTTGAGAAGATGAGACGGATCAATCTAACCCAGGCCATTTTATTATTGCTGACCCGTTTACAAAGGCTCTCACGGGTACAGTGTTTGAAGGTCACCTACGAAGCATGGGTCTACAAGATCGCCCGCGGCTGGACTAGGGCAAGTGGGAGATTTTCTTGTACTGGGCTTTTATACCCTAGTTTATTGTTTTGTACCTAGTTTGTTGTACACCCCACTTTGCTTTAGGACAAGTGGAAGATTGTTGGGGTTGATGCCCTAAAGTCTCGTGTCCTATAGTTTGTGAATAGTATGTACGAACGCTTGTGTTGTTAATATATGATATTTACTTCACATCTTGAATTTTTGCTCAGTTACTTGTTTTATTTGCTTTACCACAAACCAATAAACATAAAATCCCTGGTTATCTGTATGT